>NC_051438.1:926493-930418 GCF_001649575.2 Kryptolebias marmoratus
AATTACATCCAATCAAAATATTTCCGTCTCTCAGTATTTTAGCATGTTTAATTTCCCCTACATGTGTTTTAAGTGCTTTTGTTAGCTTAAGTGGATCAATCTTCTTTACTCCTTCTCCTTCTTCAAATCTTATTATAATGTTCATATTTTGTCTTTTTGATGCCTCTTTTCCTTCTTCAATTCCTTCATTATCGGTGTCTTCAGTGCTTTCCTCATTCCCTTTTTTCCTCTTTCTTTCAGCAGCTCGCTGCTTCTTTCCACCCTTTCCCACCAATTCCCACTCTTTATCTTCATTCTGACCACTCCTTCCTTCCTCATCACTACAATCCATACTATTACAGTCACTTCTTTCTAACTCCAACGTTGTCATGTTCCGATTTAAGTCACTCCGTCTATCTCTTCCGCCTCGACGCCACCTGACTTCGGTCCGCTCTCCAGCTGGCCTCTCTCCAACAGCGAGTTCTGACGACTCGATACAAAGACGACTTTAACGAGAAATTTACCACACCGCCCCAAACAAGTGTTGTACAGCCCCGGGCCACTATCCTACATGTTTTACTTGTTTATCTGCTCCAACACACCTGATTTGAATCAATGGGTGATTAACAGGCTTCTGCAGAACATGAAGAGATCATTTACCCACTGAATCAGGTGTGTTGGAGCAGAGAAAGAAGTAAAAAATGTAGGATAGTGGCACTTGAGGACCAGGATTATCTACCCCTGATATAGCCTATCTAATGTTTCAGTTTGATTGGATAGTAGGACTAAACTTTAAGTCCTTTGCAGCGAGCTACAAAAAAAATTGAAGACAAAAAAGGTATAAAGGTATAAACTTATAAAACAAAAGTTACTGGTGGCAAAAACAATGAAAAGGAAGATTAAGAGGTGAACTTGTGAGTTTTTGTGCCAAGCATACACTTTTGAATAATAGGGAGCATGCTTGGGGTGGTCATGAGGATATATTCTCATTGTCAGGTATTCTTCGATCTATTTGACCTTAAATAAAAGAACCACACAGAGAGCAGTACTTATTTTCTTTAAAGCTTTTGCAAAAGGAGAATTGGCCTGAGCACAACTCATCACGTTGATTTCAGTCAACTCTGCAGACTTCTGTTTAGGGTTCGTATTTATTCAGAAGTGGGTGGGAGCACAGTTCAACTGGTTCAAACAAAGTTTAGGCCTTCAACAAACGAATCCTCTTTTCATGTTTGTGAGTGATAAGAGATCAATTGGAATATCTGTTGGGGTGAGAACAGATCCTGCCTTCACCCCTGGGGCTTGATACCCCCATGTTAGCTTGTATGCATATGGTGACGAGCAACACTGTGTGAAACACATCAAAAAAACACTTTGTCTGGGCAACGACTGATAACCCTTAAAATCTTTAACACTAAACAGACAAGTGGGTTTGTCTGAGAGGAGAGTTAACCGGCAGCTGATCTTATGGCATCACTGAGGGCAGTTTCACACAGACTCAAGATGAAAGGGAGTGGTCTGTTTTGGTTCTGTGTGACGTGACGCCCCAGGCTTCTGCCTCAATAAAAAAATAAAAAAATAAAAAAGTGAAACATGTTATAAGTTTGCTTTTGTAAGATTTATCATGTTAGAATAATAATAATAAACAAAATCAGTTTATGAAACTTCTTTAAAACTAAATATAGTTACATAATTACAATTTCTAGCTAAAATTACATCTTAATAAAAACTACATGGAGAAAATACTATAAGGTAAGAACCTTTTATGGGCTTTTATAAATGGTTTTACATATATAAAATAATAAAAAAAGAGAATAACCTTTCCTTGGACCTGAAAAGAAAAGATTAACCAAAGGATCAGTGTCAATTTTATAAGCTGAAATCATAAACCAAGAGTGGTCAACAACATTTCATGGTCATATTGAGAAACATGCAAAACACACAAGTTTCAGTAACTTAATTCAATACAATTTAAAGAATGTTTGAAGTCTAAAAGAAAAAGTAAGGGATTATGTTTTTCGTTTGGCAACCATAAGTCACCTGAAGGAGGTGCTGTGGTTCCATTTCTCAATCTGAGCAAAGTTGATAAAACAGATCACTTTGGAATTTTCTTTGAAGTCACACATATGGTGCCTAACAGGTCCGCATGAAAAACTGAGTCCTGTGACTGGCTCCACTGAGGTTGTAAACGTTTCCAATCAACAACTTATTTATTTCTGTCCTGTTTATTTTTGATTTATTTATTTGTTTTCCTGAGCCGGATTAGTTTGAAGAAGCCTTTGACCCCCACTGAGATGATCTGAAGGAATACTTCGTGAATTTTTGCAGATGAAAGGTGGAGGGAAAAAAGAGTGATGATTTCTGCAACAAATTTTCTCTTAAAATAGACATGCATTGACATCTAGTTGATTTTACTGAAAAACTCATATTTTTTATAAGTATGCCTTAAAATCAATTATTATCTACATAATTAAATCAATTCCAAAACGTATTTAACGTAATTAGTTAATATATACTAACACAGTTTAAAAAATCAAAGTTGTAAAACAAACAAGTTTCTGTTATTTAAATTTATTTGATCGTTTTTCATTGAAGCTATGAGAAGTGAAATGGGGAAAATCGAAACGATGTCCTGCACCAGTAGGTGGCAGTAATGCCTCTTTAAGTTGGTCGCCAACCGTCATAAAACTGAAAAAGAAGAGCGTGTCTTGCACTTTCGCGGGTTGCCAGCACACGCAGTCGTCCATGTGAAGGTAAGTAATCCGAGACATTTTATGTTCTATTACTTCCAAATGTGTCCGAATCGTACAGTTTATATCACATCACATTAATATCAATTTATTTATGTAGTTTGTGATTTTTTTAAGCAGTTTTATCTTGGTCATGTTGCTGTACCAGACAATGCCTGTGCTAACAAGCTAGATATTTCACTACATCTTGGCTAGTTTGGTAATACAACTTGATACTGGATTAAAGTTGGTTTTCATGCTGGTTGAAATGACTAGTAACATCAGTAGCTAAGCAAGCCGGATAGCATTCCCTTTGTTCACAACATTTAGCCTATTCATTTTGTAATAAGTTAGGCTCTGTCTGTTTGCTTTAAGATGAACTTGAGAACTCCATGCCATGGGGTTGTTTTGGTAGGCGCAAACTCGTTACCTTTCGGCAAAATTCTGCAATGTGAATGCAAAATATGGCATTTCTGAGATTCATGCAAATCTGCAGTTAAATGTTTTGAGGGAGGGAGAGTCATTGTGCTTCATAAGCTTACTCATGAGTACAAATCACTTTGTTCCAATGTTTTCCAAACCTCTTTTCTGACTTTTTTGCCCTCTTTAACTGCAATTAACTAAACTAAGGAACTTAACAAGAATCAGATTGAGTCAGGAATCCAGACTCTAACATGTTAGCTAGTGTTCGCTGAGTGACTGGCTTTTAGAGTACTATATTTAAATACTGGCTTGGATTACAGAACTGAATGTTCGATGATACTTTTCTTCTCACTTCTATTCTTTTTTTTTCGGATACCTAACTCTTAGGGTATTTTTCCTCTTCCTCCTGTCCTGTTTTATCACCTCCATGTGGCAACATAGATTTAGTAAGTGCAAGTTAATACATGTACACATTAAAATGTAGTTTATGTTAATTTACAGTCCATGTTATGTTAAAATTGCTTACAATATCAAGCTGAAATGTTTAGAGTAAGCATGTTGAAAGTATAAATGATTTGACTTACAATACAAAAAATTAATTAGGCTTACAAAGTCTGATCTCGAACAAGGTTGGATGTGTTGGTTATTCAGGTATTGTTGCACAGTACCAATGCTATGCCCAAACAAAACAAATGCAGAAAAAATGACCCAATTTCAACTACTTAATTATAAAACCCTAGAGGAAATTATAAGTCAATTAAGCTCCAGTTCCTGCTGTCTGGATGTCCTTCCCACAC
>NC_051438.1:931888-947901 GCF_001649575.2 Kryptolebias marmoratus
TTTATTTATTTATTTTTTTTAATTATGTAAAGCACCTTGAAATGCCTTGCTGCTGAAATGTGCTATACAAATAAAATTTGATTGATTGATTGATTGATTGATTATGCACCTTGAAAAGGAGCTGGCTTTTTGAGTGCCTTTTTTGTAACATCATGAAAGCTGTTAAACTCCAACAACAAACTCTAGCTGAGAGGCAGCTCATTTACAGATAACCTATTTGATTTGTTGTTCTTTGTCTTCATTCACAGGTGCTGTGTGAATGTGGCTTTGCACAATTGTGCGACAATTCGTAATCTACCAGACATTTCCACCATAGCCAGACAAGTCGATATCCATGTGTATATCTAGACTGTCCTTGCACATTCACAAGCTGGAAGAAACTTTTGAGTCACACATATCGAACACACAGGAAGTTAGAAACAGCAGGTGCTCAGTCCACTACGTTCTCATGTCCAACATGTAGGCGTGAAGAACTTTCAACAGAGAAGGAATACTTTAGTCATAATTATCAACACCTTAGGCGGTATGAAAATGTAACTTGTATTTTTGAGGGATGTACATATCAGTCAAACATATGTCACTTTTAACTCACATAAAAATTGTAAACATAATCCACACAATGTCATGATTTCTAGTATTTTTTTGAATTTGTTCTTAGTTCTGGTTTTGGGTTCTTGTTTTTCCTGCTTTCTCTGGTTTTGTTTTTTCCTTTGAGTTTTATTTTATACTTTTGGTTTTTGTTGTCATGTTCTGTCTTTGTATTGTCTCTGCCTCTTGGTTCTGTCCTCATTGTCTTTGTTTATCATTATCCTCTCTTTGCCCTCAGTCTACTCCTGGTTTCTGCCACACCCGTCTCCACCTGTCTGTAATTGTAATCACTCTCCTGTGCCCACTTCCCATGATTTCCCTGTGCTTTAAAATCTGGTCACTTTCTCCACCTCCCCACCGGTTCATTGTTGATGTTAGGTTCACGTCTTGTCTCTGGTCCCTCCTCGTTTTGCCTTGCCTTGTCTTGCCTTGCCACGCCCTTGTCTGCTGCCTGGATTTTTGTTATTGTAGTTTTGCTGCCTCGTCAGCTTATGTTTTTTGTTTTGTTATTTAAATAATTATTTTTTTTTAAGTAGTGAGTCTGCGCCCTGGGTTCCTCTTGCTCTCCACCGCTTCTGACACACAGTCTAAAGGATTTTAAAGCAGGTGCAGTTAAAGTCAGTGTCCAGTCTAGTCCAGCAGATGAAGGGTCTGCATTTACTGCGGACATAAATTTTAGTCTGTCAGATGCAGATAGTGATATTGATAATTCAGAGGACCTTCCTGAAGTTGTAGAACAAAAAATTGGCTGTGTTCTATTGAAGTTGGAAAAGTATTTTCATGTTCCATCTACAGCAATAGATGAATTGGTTGATGAGCTACACTACTTGCTGAGAACTGTGTCCGTGCCAAAATTGTAGCAGTATTTCAGATTTTTTCAAAAGCAAAAACCTTGATGTTGATAGCTTGGTTATTAAGAAATTAGCAGAGTTACTTTGTAAATCTAATCCTTTGGCAAGTGCACTGGGAAAAGGTGGCCCCCTTGCAACAGCGTATAGGAGAAAAGAGTACTATAGAGAAGTGTTTAAGGTTGTTGAGCCAGTAGAGTTTGTTCTTGATCAATAAACGAGAAAGTCCTTTCAATATATCCCATTACTGTGATCTTTGCAGCAGATATTTGATTCTCCTGAAGTGTTGAATAGAGTTATTGATAACCACAGAACACAGGGCAATAACACGGGCAAGCTTCAAAACCAGCAGTATCGCTCCATAAGAGATGGTGTAAACTTCAAAGAAAACCCTTTTCTGTCAGATGATGAGTGATAAGGCCGGATGAGAGTGGAGTCAAAACGAGTGCACACAAACAGATATTTAACCTTTCCTTGGTTAAAACAGAGCGAGAAAAAGTAAAAAGTATCTTTGATCCGAGGTCTAAGTCAGAAAGGGTTTTCGATGGGGAGACGGCGAGAGGCAAAGGTCGAGAGGCAGGCAGAAAGTCGATAACAAGGCAGGCATGAAACAATGAAAAACGCTGGACATCTAGTAGGCGAACCGTTCAATAATCTGGCAGTGAGTGGAAGTGAAAAGCAAGCTTAAGTACAGACTGGAACAGGTGAAGATAGTTGCAGTGATTGTCATGCCTTGGAGTCTGGGGGCATGGCATGAGACAGAGCTGTGACAATGAGTTAAAAATTTGTTTAACCTTATTCATTGATGACTTTGAATTGTGTAATCCTTTGGGCACATCATGAAAGAAGCACAAGTTGTGCAGCATATACTGAATTCTCAATAACTTGGGACCAGACTCCCACTCAGCACTCACCTCTATTTATTTAGCAGTTTTGTGCAAGAGTAATGATGTAAAGACATATGGATATAGAAAAATATTAGAGCCACCTTTACACAATCTTGTTACATTAGAAGAGCACGGTGTCTATGTTTCAAAGCTTGGGACTTGTTCAAAGGAACGGTGCACAGCGTTATTGCTGACAATTGGGTGCCCACGCTTTGGCTGGTTTTATAGAGAGCTTTTCTGGGAATTATATTTGTCGGTTTTGTACTGCTCAGAAAGAAGAGATCCAGTCAACTGATGTTTATTCAGGTGCCTTTTCTCTTAGAACCAAAGAAGTACATGAAGCACATCTAAAGACTCCTAAGGACACTGAAACGAGTTGCTTTAGAGTGAAGCGAGCTTGCCCTTTAACTGAGCATCTTAACCATTTTCATGTCAGCACAGGCTATCCCCCAGATATAGTGCATGATTTATTTGAATGGGTTGTCCCATTTGAACTAGCATTGTGTTTAAGCATTTTGGTCTCCAAGAAGTATTTTAGTCTTGAGTCTCTTGTTTCCTTTCAAGTGGAGTGACAAAATGAATCGGCCTCACCTTATACCACACACCTATTCCAGTAGGAAGACAGTAGGTGGTAACGTCCATGAGAATTGGTGCCTTTTACATTTCCTCCCATTTCTGATAGGAGACCTTATACCAGAAAGTGAGCTTGCTTGGCAAGTAATACTAGACCTGAAGGAATTCGTAGAGTTAGTTGTGGCACCTGTTCACACCCAAGAAACAATTGCCTACCTAGATGTCAAAGTGTCTGAGCATAGACAGAGACTACGTGAGCTTTTCCCAGTGGAGACACTGAAACCTAAACACCACTATCTTGAGCACTATCCACACTTGATCATGTGCTTTGGGCCTCTTGTGGGTCTATGGACGATAAGATTTGAGGCAAAACATAGTTTTTTAAACAAGTTGTCAGACACACAAATACTTTCAGGAATATTGCACTCACTTTGGCAACCAAACACCAGCAATTAATCAGTAATCACTTGCACTTATCTAATCTTGGTGCTTCAAATCTGGAAGTGACAAATGTTTCCACAGTCCCTATTGAAGTTCTGAATGAGGTTGTAGTGGCTCTTAGACAGAAATATCCAGACATTAGTCAATTTAATCTCACAAAGAATGTCATGACTAAGGGGATCAACTACAGATATGGATTGATGGGTATATCTGATTCAACTGCTGGAATGCCTGAATTTGCAGAGATTCTACAAATGTGTATAGTGGGAGATGAGTTGAACTTCATAGTTTGTTTATATTTTTCATGGTATCAGGATCATTTCAGTGCCTTTCAGTTGACTTTGTCACCAGATAGAAAGGTTGCCCTTGTTCAGTTTGAGCAGCTAAAATATTGCTACCCACTTGTGGCCTACACAGTCGGGTCCAGACGTATGGTGACCCTGAAGAGACACATTGTCATCAAAGGTATGATTTTCATATGCTACAGTGCTGTGAAAATTATTCTATAACAGAGAGTTGGTAGGATGGACAGAAGAGAGTGGAGGGTTGACTCTTCAATAGTCACCTTTCCTGGCTTCCACTCTTTGTTTAACTTCTCACCCATCTTCCTCACTCTCCAAGTCTGCTCTAGCCATCTCACTACTAACCTTCTCTCTTACCCTCATCCTAGCTGTCCTAGTCTCCTCACTACTGACCACCTTTTTTGCCATTCTCTTCACTCTTCTGGCCTCTTCTCTTTCCAAACCATTCTGTTGCCCAACTTGCTCTAGTATTCTTCTCCCTGCAAGCCACCTCTCTCATAACCTCTCCTTTTACCCTTCTCTCCTTTCTTCTACTCCATCCTCTTTCTACCAGCTATTCTCCATTTACTAACATTCTGTCTTCATTAACTCATCAGATATAGGCTAATACTGTCTCCTGTCTGTGCATTCTGCTTGGGTGGTTCGGTATTAAAATAAACAAGACCAATACCTGTCCACTTTGAAGAGAGATTTATTTATATAGCACTTTTCAGCAACAAGGCGATCCAAAGCGCTTTACAACAGAAACAAAACCAGAATCCAATACAGAATGAAACACAAAAAAGGAAAAACACATCAATCATTTATAATCTAAATGAATCATGTATAATCTAAATGAAATATAGGATAATCTAAATAAAATCACAAAACCAGACATATCTAAGCATGAGCTGAGACAGTCAAAATAGTAGCTAAAATAATCTAAATGAAATCATAATCAGATAAACTAAACATATCTGAACATGAGCTAAGACAGAGCTAAACTAAACAACAATTAGGAATCTAACATTCTAACAATGTCTAAAGTATGAGCTAAGGATAAAATAAACTAAACGTACAGGAGGGCTAAATAAGCTAAAACATGATAATGCTAAGACTAACGGTACCAAACTTTCTAAACAGTACCAGAAGGACCGCTAGGCGGCCGATGTAAGAATTACTAATTAAGATAATGAAAGAGGGAAGGATGGAAGGGACAGGGGTGAGAGTGATGACTCAGAAACAGCGGAAACAGTGTTTGTATGTGTGTGGAGGCGGTGGGAGGCAGTGTGGTGTGTGTATGTTTGCAGATAGGCCCATGAATCACATCACAGAGGCCATTGTCTTTGATAATGATGGAATGTTATCAGCGAGCTCTGAACAGATCCACGGATGTCCTTAAGCAAGAGGTAGCAGAGCATCTTGTCTACATAGTTCCAGGAGAAATTTCAAGATAGCTGACCAAGGTCAGCCAAGGGGAGCCAATTTACAAACAAACAGTAATTGTTTTGGTTTTGTCTGCCTTGAAAGTCTTGCTGATACTTCTCAATGGCAAATCCAAACAGCCAAATTCCAGGTCCATTCCGCCTGATTTGAGCGAGCAACTTTCTCCAAGATGTAACCCATATAATTCATGAGCTTTAGAACCGCAATTCAGTCTGCGGTCCTGTAAAAGGATTGCATCCAAGCTCTCGTAACCACACAGTTTGATTGTTGACCACCAAACCCATCAAACAAATTTGACGATAAGTCAGGTAACTGCCTAATCCAAACAGCAGAAATCCTGTTATCAAAAATCCAAATATGTAAAGATCTTCCACGTCTTCCACAGACAGACTCGATAGACAAACAGGATTCCAACGGTTCCAGGAATCCAATGTGTATCCAGCGCAGAATATCTTCTCAGGGCAAGCTGGCTCTCTTTTGGTCAGCCTTCCCGTCGAGAAAATTGGATCAATTGCGTTGAGAGGCCAGCTGACCAGATACATAGTTCAAAAAATTTTTTTATTTGGATAATGTGCAAAGAGAGGCTCCGAAAAAGAGAGCAGGGCAGAGAGGCAGAGAGGCAGAGAGAGGGGAAATATGTCCGCCTTCCACCAGGAGCAGAGAGAAAGTCAGTAATCAAAATTTTTAATAGCAATGGTTTTGATGTAAAATGTTAACATACATTTATTAGTACACACTAAAGGAATAGAAAAAATAACAGAAACTAATTAAAGCAGTTGTACTCAAAATAGATAAAATAATAAAATTACTTTTTTGTTAGGGGAATTTTGTGGCTTTGAGCAAAGCAACATACTAGTAGTACGTTTGTTCTCCTCACCTGAAGATTCATTCTAACCTTTGCTCTGTTTCCTTGACATGCAGCTACTATATGTTCCCCAGTTGCTCACCTCAAACTTTTGTTTATGATAGGTCCAATAACTCATTTGTAATTGGTTCCTTAAGAGGCAAAGCTCTACGTTGGACAGAAGCATAGTTAAGCTCCCATTTGATTGAGTTTCTATCATCCAATACATTTATTTCTAAGTTCCAAAAGGTTTTTGATCATCCACTTCATGGAGATAAAGCAGTTTGGTGGCTTTAATATTTAGGATTGGGCAATAGTTCAGTCACCAATTTCTCTATTTACTTCTATGTGCTTAGTGTAGAGACGGAGTGGAATGAAAAGGCCTTGAAAAGTGTATTTGTAAATTCATTATCTGAACAATGAAAGGGTCAATTCGCTTTTTGTCAAGAACCCAACTCCCTAGATGAGCTAATAACCATCCATCCACTTTGTTAACCATTTAAAAGAAAGAGTGAAGGAAAGGAACAACAAGTCCCAGTCAACACACATTTTCAACTTCAAAACCTAAGAGCACTCAACTCCTCCTCATCTCCAGCCTAGCTCTCATGAAATAGATCCCATGGAGACAGAAAAGAGCCAACTAGGGATGAGCGAGTACACCACTATCTGTATCTGTATCTGTTCAACCATCTAAATTATCTGTATCCTTATCTGTACTCAGAGTAGGCGGGGCCTAACCCGGAAGTAAAGTGAAGTGAAATTTATTTATGTAGCACTTTTCAGCAACAAGGCAATCCAAAGTGGTTTACAACACATAAACAACAACAGAATCAAGAATCAAATACAGAAATAAAAAAACATCAATCAGGTAATTTTAGCTAATAGGAAGATTGGTATAACTATAACAGAACAAAGCAAAAGACATTTTAGCTAATGCTAAGTTTGGTATAACTATAACAGGTAATTTGAATAAACTAACAGACATGAATAAACTTTCCTCTAAGAGGAACCATTTTAAAATATCTAATCAAAAAGCAATTACAGAATCAAATACAGAAATAAAAACATCAGTCAAGTAACTCTAGCAAATAGTATGATTGGTATAACTATGACAGGTAATTTGAGTAAACTAACAATCTGTAAGTCGGTCAGTGTCATGTCCTCAACCTCCATTGCTTTGTTGGAGTCGACATTCAGATAACTCCTCTCCAAATTGAAGGAATCCAACGTGTATCCAGCGAAGAATGTCTTCTCAGGGCAAGCTGGCTCTCCTTTGTTCAGTCTTCCCGTCGAGAAAATTTGATCAATTGCGTTGAGAGACCAGCTGACCAGATCCATAGTTAAAAAAATTTTTTTTCTTTGGATAATATGCAAAGAGAGGCTCTGAAAAAAAAAAAAAAACACAGAGAAGACAGGGAAAAAAGAAACACATCCGCTTTCCAGCAGGAAAAAAAAAGAAAAAAAAGTTGTCTCCACTGTAGATTAACAAAGACAACCAGCTCTAATCCATTCATAAAAGATGCCAATCTCACAATCCCAGGTACTCCTTCCAGTGTCAGCTTCTCATCAAATGGAGAAAATGATTCAGACTCCTACAGCAGCAATGACACCATCATCTTGTCATCGCCTAAAACCCGGTCCTGTTCTTGGCCCAAAGTCTTTGTTGTTCCTCGCTTCTCATACTTTGCCGAGATGATACTTCACTCTAGAAATAATGAGTTCAATGCACACGGAACTTTGCTGTCTCCTACCCCAAAAACACGTTCTGATATTCTTGAGGGCCTAGCTGAAGAAATCATGAAGTATACAGCATATCCAAAGGATGAGCAGTTAGAAGAAGTGGCCAAGGCTCTTATACAGTCCTACCCATATCTACTGGAGAAAGGCACTCACAGTGGCTACTGTGGTTGGAAGCACTACTTGAAAATAAAGATGATGAACTTCAGGTCAAAGGTCAGGTATGTGTTTCATTTAATGGGCTCTATTTTGTTCCCATCCGAAGCACCAAGTCTTTTATTATACAACATTTGTGCCGACGCAAAGTGGTGCAAGATATTAAATGTCAGTCCAACAGATTCCTAGACTTGCATTTAATGTAAAAGTAAAATTATTTTTCTTCTCAGCCAAGCTGGACATCCTGAGGTTGCAGTCAACTCTCTGAAGAATAAACGGAAAGGCCAGGAGAAGCCAGCGGCCAACATCATGAAGCCCGAGAAGGCAGAAGTTAATTTCTGTCCAAACATACCCAGAGGTGAAACGAGAGAGAGTATGGAGGCGGAAAGGGTGGCTCTACTGACAGAGGTAAAAAAGAAGAAAAAGAATGAGGCTTCGATCAAGAAGAAAATGCAACATACCTTCTCGATCAGGAGGCAGGAGGTTCTCCGGGAGCCAGCAGTTCCAGAGTTCCAAAACAGATGGCCAGCTCTCTTTGATGTCAGTGAGGTAAATGTGAATCTGAAGTGTAGTTACTTGGTCTTTCAATGATGATCTTTACGAACTGTTAAAATCTATGTCCTGTCTGTGTTGTCTTTTACAGATCAACTTGGAGTTTATGCGACTGACAACTGTACCTTTGACCTCCATTTATTTGGAGAACTAGACCATCAGACAGACAACCTGATCAAGATTTTTAATGCCAAAGGTGGAGCTGCAGGAAGAAAGATCACCGCCATAATGGCCCAGATGGATAATGTACGTTTTTTTGTTTTGTTTTGTTTTGTCTAATCTGATAAGTATATGGTTTGTGCGACTCAGCTGTATGGGAAAGGTCATATGTTAAATGTTTCAAAGGTTTTTCTGGCCCTTTCAAAATTACTGTTTCATAAATGGACTTAGACCTGTGTGAGCTTTACCTAAGTGGGGTAAAACAAGACATGGGGTGGTCAAGTAGGGCAATGTCAGTGACTTTGTTAGCCTCAGTACCTGTGTGTTAGTGTGTCTCTGACACTGACAAGCATGAATCATGTGTTGTTGTTTTTTTCCCCAGAATGAAGACATCAATGTGAAGCGTGATTGTGTTCTGAGCTGTCTGAGCATCTAGCTCAACGAAGACCTGTACACACTGGTTAAAGAATATATAGTACGTTAGCCTACTGTCTTTTGTGCCGCATGTAATTTCCATCCAGATGTGCCTGATAACATGTGGCGTTCATGAGAGACACATTGACCTTGACCACCAATAGTTCATCATTGAGTCCAATGAGTTGGGTATAGAATGAGAAATTCCCAATAGTGCAAGTGCTGTCGCTTTGTAGGAAGTAAATCCACTTGGTTCAGAGGAACCTGAGGATAAAGTGCCCCTTCACTATGCCAGGGACGGCAATTCTTGCCAAAACAACAAGGTAAGGACACAGGCACTTCATAGTTCTTTTGACCCAGCAGCATGTTTTGGAAGTGTTACGTAAGAAATGCCTTTCAAATGATGTCAGGCCATTTTGATTCTTGGTTCTGATCAGCTGGATTCTACAGTTTCTTTGTGGGGGGGTATGACTAGGATGCATGTTGTGGACTGTCTGCTTACGAACTCCAGTGCCTTGAGAACATCATACAGAAGGAAGCCTTCTTGTCTTCTTTGAAGATTTGGCAAGTATGTGGACATGTTAATTGAAACTATAACCAATACAAGACTCCTTTCACTCTCTCACCCTCTCACACTTTGTGTGTCTTCACCTACTCTTCTCTTGGTCTCTCTTTATCTCTCCCTCCTGCTCTTTTTACTGTAGTCCCCTACTGTTCTCAGTTTCTTTCTTTCTTACCCACTTGTTATCTCCCACCACTGTAACTTGACACATATATTGAGCATGGGATTTTAAAAAGGTGTTAAATTTGGTCTTATAGGGGTTATTATTTTTTTTTCTCTACAATGTAGTTTACAAAGATGTCATTTCTGTCTTCCTCCATTAGCTTACCTTTTAGTATGTTTAAGATTGCTGTCCATGGAGAGAAACAATTGTATACTTATTGTTTTCTCTGTGAAAAGGCAGCTGAGGATCTGAGGCAGTCAGTAAAGCCAAAGCCGGATGTTAAGAGGTACGTCCTAAAGCAGTGTAGTTGGAAACATTATTTATTCATTTTAACAAGATGGTGGCAGGTGCGGCAGTGCGTACTGGAGGTTCTCAAACAAAATCTGAGATTTTTATATATAAAACAGCAGATGGGACAGTGATCATAGAAGACGATCCGGGGAAACGAACCGGCCCGTCAATAAAGCAGGAAATATTGACGGGTAATCAAAAGTTTTCTCCTGAGTCCTTGTTATCATTGCCTGCGCTAATCATATTTGAACAGATTAAGCTACCCATTTCAGCGCTGATCGACTCCGGTTCCGAATTGAATCTCATCTCTCTCAGTTTAGTCGAACAACTTGGCATTCCCACGATTAATTTAGAGAATCCTCGTGCTGCTGTAGGAGTCACTGGAGAACCTTTAACACAAATAAAATACAAGATAGACAAGCTTCACGTCATTGTTTCCGGTAATCACCACGAGACAAGTGATTTCTTTGTTTTTGAATCCTCTGTCCCCCGGCTAATTTTCAGTTTTCCGTGGCTTAACCAACATAACCACAACCTGAATTGGAGAGAGAGGTGGATTGAGTCATGGAGCAAGTTTTGTCTACAACAATGTTTGAAGTCTGCAGTTCCTCAATCTACCAGTTTTGCTGAACTAGTCGAGGAGGTAGATTTATCTAAGGTTCCTTGTTGCTACCACGATCTAGCACCCGTGTTCAGCAAACAGAAAGCGCTGTCCTTACCTCCGCACCGTCCTTACCTCCTCACCGTCCTTACGACTGCTCAATCGACCTGCTAACAGGTGCCCCTCTTCCCTGCAGTCGACTGTTTAACATCTCAGGTCCTGAACATGAGGCTATGGAGACTTATATTAGGGATTCTTTAGCTTCCGGCATCATTCGTCCCTCCACTTCTCCGTTAGGTGCCGGGTTCTTTTTTGTGAGTAAGAAAGATAAGACATTTAGATCATGCATCGACTATAGGGTACTAAATCAGATCACTGTGAAGAACAAGTATCCGCTACCTCTGATTGACTCCATTCACGCTCAATTACATTTGGCCACCATCTTCTCCAAACTAGACCTACAAAATGCCTATCACCTAGTTAGAATAAGAGAAGGTGACAAATGGAAGACCGCGTTTAAAACACCTCTAGGCCATTTTGAGTATTTGGTCATGCCTTTTGGCTTAACCAACGCGCCGGCAGTTTTTCAGGCACTTATTAACGACGTCCTTCGTGACTTCCTAAATAACTTTGTTTTCGTCTATGTGGACGACATCCTGATCTACTCCAGTGATCTGCAACAACACGAGTCCCATGTTCGCGTCGTACTTCAACGTCTTTGAGAAAATCAGCTATTTCAGAAGGCTGAGAAGTGCGAATTTCATGTTGCTTCAGTTCCGTTCCTCGGGTACATTTTTGAGAGGGGGTGTTACTGCTCCGACTCAGAGAAGGTTCGAGTGGTAAGGGAATGGCCCGTCCCCACTAACCGTAAGGACCTCCAGAGGTTCTTAGGTTTTGCAAACTTTTATCTGCGATTTATCCGAAACTATAGTCAGGTTGCTGCTCCCCTCACTAGGCTCCCCTCCACTCTTCTGTCTTATTCCTGGTCACCCGAGGCAGACAAGGCATTCAGAGACCTTAAATACCTCTTTACCTCCGCACCTATTCTTACCCATCCAAATCCGGACAGGCAGTTTGTGGTAGAGGTGGATGCCTTTGATATGGGGGTGCGGTTCTCTCTCAACACTCAGAGTCTGATAGCAAGATACATCCATGTGCCTTCGTTTCCCGTCGTCTTTCACCAGCCGAAAAGAACTATGATGTTGGTGATCACGAATTGCTCGCTGTTAAACTAGCCTTAGAGGAATGGAGACACTGGCTGGAGGGCTTGGAACAACCATTTTTGATATGGACCGATCACAAGAACCTGTCTTACCTGCAGAATGCTAAATGTCTCAACCCCCGACAAGCCCGTTGGTCCCTGTTTTTTGCCCGCTTTAACTTCTCGATCATTTACAGACCTATTTTTCAGAATATTAAACCCGATGCTCTCTCCAGGCAGTTTACCATCTCAGAGGACTCCAAGTCTGAGGAGAGTGTCAGTCCAGCCACCTGCTTCATGGTCTCCAGGATGCTCACTTTTACAAAAAGGCATTTCTGGTAGCCAACTATGAACTCGGATATAAAGGAATTTGTACTAGCCTGTCCTGTCTGTGCCCAGAAAAAGAGCAGTCATCAAGCTCCAGCAGGTCATCTCCAGCCTTTGCCTACTCCTGCACGACCTTGATCTCACATCGCTCTCAATTTTGTTACGGGTCTACCTCCATCTGAAGGCAACACAGTAATTCTTACCATCATCGATAGATTCTCCAAAGCAGCCCGTTTCATCCCGTTAGTAAAACTACCCACAGCCTTTGAGACCGCTCAGCTCCTGGTGACTCACATCTTCCATTACCATGGGATACCTATGGACATCGTCTCCGATCGTGGGCCTCAGTTCTCCTCGCAGGTGTGGAAGGCATTCTGCAATGCACTGGGTGCCAAGGTCAGTCTCACTTCTGGTTATTACCCGCAGTCAAACGGACAGTCAGAAAGATGTAACCAGGAGCTGGAAGCCACCCTTCGGTGTGTAATTAACAACAATCCTGCTACCTGGTGTAAGCATCTGATTTGGGTGGAGTACGCTCACAATTCTCACACTTCCGCAGCCACAGGATACTTACCTTTTGAGATCTATCTGGGGTACCACCCACCTCTGTTTCCTATGCAAGAGACTGACTGCCTGGTCCCATCTGTCCAGACTCACCTGCAGCGTTGTCGTCGAGTCTGGCGATTGACCGAAAGGGCTCTGCTTCGAACGGCACAGCAGAACCGGAGATTTGCCAACCGCCATCATTCTGTCGCCCCCACCTACCAGGTGGGACAAAGGGTCTGGTTGTCCACCCATGACATCAATTTACGGGACATCTCCAAGAAGTTGGCACCACGGTTCATCGGCCCTTACCTGGTAGAGAAGATCATCAACCCTTCAGCAGTCAAGCTTCAACTACCGGCCTCCTTGAGGATTCACCCCACCTTCCACGTTTCCCAGTTAAAGCCAGTTTGGGAGAGTCATCTGTGCCCTCCTGCCAACATCCTCCCACCCGCTCAGCTAGTGGATGGTGGACCTATGTACACTGTCAGACGTATTCTGGATGTTTGTCGCCATGGCTTCCAGTACCTTGTAGACTGGGAAGGCTATTGTCCAGAAGAGAGGTCCTGGATCCCTAGGTCTTTCATTCTGGACCACACTCTCATTTCCTCTTTTTACAGGGAACACCCGGAGAAGAGGCCTCGGTCGTCTGGAGACGACGCTTGAGGGGGGTGGTACTGCCATTGTTACCTGTTACCATGGGCCGGCCACCTAATTACTCACAGCTGCAGCAGGTTCTCATCATCCAGTCCCAGGGTTCTTAAGGCAGTCACCGAGAGCAGTTCTTTGCTGAAGCATTGAGTGCCTTGGTAATCCTGTCTCTGCTCACCACCTTGCCACCCAAGAACTACTTACCTGGAAGCCTTGCCACTACTTACCTGATCCGGCTAACCTGCTGAAGATCCGAAGATTCCGTGCTTCTTCTATGAGGCCTACCTGCTGGCTCAACACCGAGGCCTGCCTATCATCCACGAACCACCACCAGATTTGTGTAAATATCCACCAATGGGAACTGGAAACCACAACCGATCTCCACCTGCAAACTACTTACCTGCACCTTGTAAATACTCACCTGGGATTCCTGGAACCGCACCTCCGAGCTCGCACCCTACCACCTATCGTAAGCCTCCACGCTACACCTATAGTTAGCTCCGTCTCTGAACCTCTAGCAGCTCAAAGGACTAATCATTCTGCCCTCCTTTCCAGATCCTGTTCCCCTTACCTTCCTGGCACAAAATAAATCTTATTATTTTTTTCAACTGGTCTCCTGTGTTCTGTCCGCCTCCTGGTGTGGAGGAGAGTGCAGAAATGTTGCAGGAATCACCAAATATGGAAAAGGAACTCTGTTCAAATGTCAAGAACGTCCGGTTGTTTTTGTCAGCAGTTTCCTGGAACACAGGAAACATCGTGTTCGGTTGTTTTTGTCAGAACTTCACAGAACAGTGGTGATGTAACAAGATGTTTCCTGTGTTCCAGGAAACATCTTGTTGGCCATGGGTTGAGCCAGACTCAGTGTCGTAGGAGTTACGTAAGTGGTAAGAAGTATGCAATAGACAACAATGCATTACTTTTGTATAAATACGCCCTGTTTCAAAGATACTTTGGGATTCTTCTGGATTTTGTGATGACAATGAGATGTGACAATTAAAGAGTCCCCTGTGTTCTGGCACTGAGGAGAGAGAGAGAGTGGCACTTATTTATTTCGGTGTAAGAACTGCCTTTAGACCCCACAAATTGGTGGCTGTACGGGGAGATGAATGAAGGCAGCCGACTTCCAGGATGCGGTGTTCACCAGCTGTGTGGGCCCATAAAAAACAAAAGAAAAAGGAAAGAGGTAGGAGATTTATTTATCTCTTTTCCAAGCATATTAGATAAAACACAGCTGTGTGTGTGACTCATTTATTTCGGTGTAAGAACTGCCTTTAGATCCCATACTGGGTACTCACGTTTGGCAACACCTGAAACCATGTCACTTCATGCAGAGGCTAGAAGGGCTTTCAAACTATGGGCTGAATCTGGCAAACCTAAATATGGTCCTGTATTTGACTACAAGAAGAGATCAAATGCTAATTTTAAATATGCCTTACAATTTATAAAGAGGAATGAAAATGCACTTAAATCTGATTCATTAGCAAGAAAATTACAATTTAATACTCCTTTTGAATTTTGGAATGAAATGAAAAAAGTCGACAATTTAAAAACATCCTTGCCAGCAAACATTGATAGTGTAACCGAACAAGACAAAATTATTAATTTATGGAGGAAACATTATTATGAACTCTTTAATTGTAGTAAGAGTAATCCCTTTGTGATGGACAACATAGATACACATGAAGATATTATTATTTCTTCACAGGAAATTAGTGATATTGTTATGAAGCTGAAAAATAATAAGGAATGTGGTGCGGATAAGATATCTACTGAGCACCTAAAATTTGCGAGTAGGAAAATTTTTCCTTTTTTGGCTATCTGTTTTACTGGGTTTTTAATTCATGGCATTTTACCAAATTATATACTGTCTGTGATTTTAGTGCCTATTGTAAAAGATAAGGCTGGTAAAATAAATAGCAAAGGCAACTATCGGCCCATATCTTTGGCCAGTATTTTATTAAAAGTTTTGGAGAGGGCTCTGTTAAGCAGAATCGAGACGTTTATAGCCACATCTGATAACCAAAACTTGGCACTGATATTTTTTAATTGAATTGAATTGAATATGTGCATTTTTGCTCTCAAGGAAATCTTAGATCTATACAAGAGACATAACACTACAATTTTTATGTGTTTTATAGCTGCATCAAAAGCATTTGATCATGTTAATCATGAAAAATTGTTTTACAAATTACATGAGAGAGGAGTTCCGAAATATTTACTAAGAATATTAGTGTATTGGTATGCTCACCAGAGTATGTCTGTAAAATGGGGAAACTCTGTATCATCTTCTTTTTATGTGGGTAATGGTGTGCAACAAGGTAGCATCTTGTCTCCTTGTCTTTTTAACCTATATATGGATGATTTATCTAAGCTGTTAAATCAATGTAGGACTGGCTGTCGGGTTGGTAATAGAACCATCAACCACCTGATGTATGCTGATGATCTTGTGTTATTTTGTCCATACAGTGCTGGTCTGCAGCAACTGGTAAGGGTTTGCTCTAGGGCTGCAACTAACGATAATTTCAATAATCGATTAATCGGGCGATTATTTTCTCGATTAATCTGTCGTCTTGGAATTCATTTAGTCATTCATTTTGGCCCACATAAAAAAGTTATCTGTATGTAAAGAAGTAGGTTGATGTAAAACGTTTACTATCTTATTTTTAAATAAATCAATATAAATTCAATTCAACATTTTCACTTTATATACTTAGCTCTCAAGCAGAAAATACCAATAGCTTATTTACC
>NC_051438.1:948093-951362 GCF_001649575.2 Kryptolebias marmoratus
GGAGAAAGACTAAACACAAAACCCTATTCAGCAGATTCTAACCTGCAGTGAGTAAAACATGCCCCCCAAAACGGTAATGGAGTAGCAGAAAGAAAGTTTGCAGTGAGGAAGAGGAGCCGTAGCTTCTTCATCATCATACGGAGCGGATGGAGTTTTTTTTCTTTTTTTACGGAGCGGACGGAGCAATGACTTATATTTGGGACGGAGTTTGTTCAGCAAACGCGCTGCGGGTGACGTCACCGTTTCCGCGACAACATTAGTGACGCATAAATTGCGCGACACATATCGATAATGAATTTTGTTGCCAACACTTTTAATTATCGAATTTTATCGATTTGTTGTTGCAGCCCTAGTTTGCTCTCAATATGGGTTACAGCATGATATTAAATATAATGCAAAAAGAGCAACATCATGATTTTCAAGAGCAAAGAAGATACTAAATTATCTTTCCCCGACTTCACCCTGTCCGGTAGCATCTCCAGGTCACTGATGAGGTCAAATATTTGGGACATTACATCACCGCTGACCTGTCTGACGATAGAGATATTAACAGGCAGCGTTGTATTCAATATGTACAAGCTAATATGCTTCATCGTAAGTTCTCCATGTGTTCAGTATCTGTTAAAACTGCACTTTTCAAAGCATATTGTACTCCAATGTATACAGCCCACCTGTGGCGGCGCTACAGGAAAAGCAGTATGAATAAATTTCAGGTCGCTTATAATGATGGTATGAAGATGCTCCTTAGAGTGCAGCGATGGAGCCGTGCCAGTCAGATGTTTGTGGATGCCAATGTACCAACTTGCGCGGCTGTGCTTTGAAACATTATGCACAGATGTATGTGTAGATTAACAAACTCTGCAAACAGCATCATTCAGACTTTGATCAATCCTGTTCAAAGCTCAATAAGGTTCTTCTCCAGTTTGTGGAATCACTGGCATTTTAGTTGTCAGTGAATGATTATTTTATTTTATTTTTATTTTATTATTTCTTATTTATATTTGTCTTCATTTTCATTGTTCTGTCTGTTTATGGACCATTGATTGATTGATTGATTGATTGATTGATTGTTTGATTGATTTTGCTGTTGGGGCTGCATATTGACCAGAAGGGGGACATTTCCAACAGGCAAGGGGTAAATTGAAAGAGAAGGTTAAAATAGGGAAAGGTTGGCCATTTCTCTTCTCTATCGTCTTCCTGACAACCCTTCTCTTACTCTTACTGTCCTCTCTTAGGCCAGTTCAAGATGGCTCACTTTTTATGGGTGCTGAAAAGCAGAATCATTTCAACTTTTCAATGCTGTCCAGCACCTCCCCTGTTGATTAGATCACAAGGTAAAGTTTTGTCACTAGGTAGCAAAACACAATGTGAGTCAGCTTTAGACTTAACAGGCTTGATGCACACTCTCCACCACTTCCTGACTGGAAGACAGCATCTTTATTTCCTGCAGCATACTATTGTTTTAAGTGATTTATCAGGTGCTCAGGCTCAACTCAAACATGTGAGAACAAGACTACTACTTCAGATGATAATTATCAGATTTTTAATTGTTGTCACCATGGCAGAAAAGTGCACAATATTAAAGAGTAGTACTGCACACCTGATTAATCACTTAAATTTATAGTATATGCAGGAAATAAAGATCTTCCTGTTAGGAAGTAGTAGAGCTTGTGCATTAAGTCTATTATTCCAGTGAGGAAGGTAAGAAGGAGAGTAAACCTTTCCCCTACACGAGCTTTGGAGAGAGAGCAGGTAAGTAGAGAAGGCAGAGGGTAGAAGAGAGGGTGTTGGAGAGGTTTGCCTCCTTTCCTTGAATCCATTTTCCCTGCATCGATAAACAGTCTTATTTGGCTCTTACAGCTACTGGCTATGTATTTACATCACTGATCTCTGAACAAAATCAGCAGGGTGTTCATGGTTCTGTATTTTATATATCTATTTAGTTTAAGTTGTTTTTTTTTTTGTTAACTGCATTTTTTTTCTGGCAGGTCAAAAGCTTCATTGGGAAAAGAGCAATCTCTACAGTCTCCCCGGAAATCCCTCTGTATTAAAGAAGCACAAAACCTTACCCTCAGTGGTGGCTCAACCCATATACAAGTGAGAACAAGACTGCTACTGTAAAGGATAATTGTCAGAGTTTGTAATTGTTGTTGTCATCTTGATGGAAAAGTACATGATTTGAGAGTAGGCTGTGTATAATCTCATGTTAACAAGAACACAAAATGCATCCTTATGAGTTTTTCTTTTTTTCCAGGCTTTTAGGAGGTGATCAAAGGTCTTAAGGTCATTGTTACCTTGAACTTGCATCCATCTCATTCTCATGAACGCATATGTGTAGTACTTTAAAGAAATAACTTCAATGTAACACTCAGTTGGCCTAAGGATGAGCTGCTTAGATTTTGGTTAGGTTAGGGTCACACCCCATCATTCAGTTCTCTTTAAATTCCAGGACATTGAATTCAGAGAGGCTGAGGCAGATATTGCAGAGAAGACCATGGGCATCTACACTGTCCGAGCAGAGGGTCATGGTCCTGATGGTCCAGATATTGGACACTTTGCTGATGTTGGTGTTGTGCTGGAAGGTGTGGAAGTTCTCCATAACTTGCAGAGTGTCAGCCATGCATGCTTGATGCGTTATAAGCTGATCTACACACTCAGCTTGAGCTATCCAAAAACCCTGAAGCATACATTTGAGGTGTACCAGAAAATCCTGATGGACCTGGACTCAACCAAGCTTTCACCAAAAGTACAGGCACTGAAACTCAAATTACTCCAGAGATTTGACTGGTAATAATGCACTTACACAGCCCCTACCTGATTTTTCTTTTTTCCCCCAGTCAGACAAGATCTTGTGTTTAAATGATCCCTTAGCTCCCGAAGGGTGCATCAGGGAAATACTCATTTGATAAATTTGTATTTGTAAAGGTTTTTTTTTTCTTTTAGTGTTGAATCATCTAACGGAAGTGATGTGTGAGTGTGGCTATGGAGGTGGGTTCGTAGATAGGTATTTTCTAAAGTGTGTTAGTTGGCAGTGTTGTGGTGGTTCAGCTCAAACCAGATTTTTCTTAAATTGTTTCCAGATGTTACAACCCCACTTTAAAGTTCCTAAAGTAGATTCTGGCACTGGGTTTAACATAAAACTGAGGGTAATCCAAACAGTTGATGAGCAAGAAAAGAAGATTTTACTTTACAATTCTGATAGGATCACAAGAAGGAAAAAAAAACAAACCCAGGGGAGCTTAATGCGTCAGGGTCTCCAAGGCCAAAAC
>NC_051438.1:951462-965845 GCF_001649575.2 Kryptolebias marmoratus
GTGTGCACACAATCTAAGGTAATTTATTTTATCTTTTTGAAACTGAAACACAACCCCAAAGACAACTGACAGATTTAAGATTACAAATTTTTCGGGAAACAAGTCGGGTTGATGAAGATGCGAGACGACAGGAGAGTCATTGAGCAAAGGAGCGAACGGGTTGACAGCGCAGTCGTACTCAAAGCAGGAGATGTCTGGTCCCGTTACGAGGCAAAATGCATCTTGTACAGAGTCTATTTGGAATCTCTTAATATTGTGTGCCATTATAGACAAAAGGAACCGCCGTCGGACTCAGCGATGCGATCTTAGGTAATCAGGCTGTTGTTAACCAAAAGTAAATGTCGTGGCTGTCAGGACGCTTATGGGCTGTGTCTAATCATGTGGGATTATATAACAGCAACGCTAACCGATTCGGGCGTCGCTGTACCGTCGAAGGACGTCTTGTTGTCAATACCCGATTACAAAGTGCTGCTCAGACTAGCTATCCTGTCTGATTTCTACAGATTCTAATTCGAGGATCTGTTGTTTGACCAAGAGTATATAGTTTATAAGATGAGTATGATCATAGGTGAATTTTTAGGTCTTGGAAGAAACAGGGCTGGCACTGGGGGCGGTCCCTACCGCATTATTACGAGACATAGTCGACCGTTATTACCCCGTCCGCGTAACAACGGCTTATAGACGCGCGAATAAACGTGACGGTTACAAGCACACCAACCTGGCGTATTACCTAGCCGCAACCAACAAATATGGCGAGAATCTCGATGCCATTGAAGAAATCCCTGTTGCGTATAAATGCGGCTACTTGACGATCCTTCCGAGTTACTCACAGCTGCGCGACAGTTAGAGCTCATGAACAACACGTGCTACAACCCCTAAAGCCAACAACACTAAACCGGTGGTCGTGAACAAAGACGACATAGCATGCAATACTACTCCAACGCGTCGGACCATTGACCGGCTTTAATTTTTTAACAATTAGTTCACAGAACAGTATAATAGCAAAGCAAACGTCGAGGTTCCATTGCTATGAACATCAACTCCGACGAGGACAAATCGCGCGGTCTGCTGATAGACGTGGTTAACGGTAATGACGTAGTTTAGCATTGAATATAGAAAAGGTGTGTCGTATCGACATCAAAAAGACTATACCTGTTTCTGTAAAGCTAGCANGAGTCGACACCGGACGGATTGTATCACGTACCGTTATCGTCGTAGAGTGCAAATGTTGACAATTGGATAGTGGTCAAAATTTCATATTCTTCGCAGGTAAAATATGGGCTAAACACTGGTCCACTGTCACAGAACAACATTTGACGGCCATACGGGTATTAGGTGGAGCTCCCTTTGCGTCGGTTAAATCGTGCTAATTGTTGACGCGCGACGCGTGCCGCAGCAATGTTGTACAAAGCCGTTATCAAAACTTAGAGATATCTAAAGTGTATTCCACTAGCTCAAGGACTACCTAACATGTATTGGTGCGACGACGATGCTGTTGAATCGGTCATTTCTAGGTTATTACACGACACCTTGGCCAGTTTAACCGCGCCAATGGCGTATAACGCCATGCACACACAAAGCCTTGCAGCTCACGCAGCCGCATATACACTTGACGACGGTGCACCATGCGCAAGCGGCAATTGCGAAAAAGGATGCGGTGCGTGCGTCTTGTGGCAATGACACAACAATACATATTCGTTGTCGTGTACCGTGAGTACCGATGTGCCGTAGGTCGAATCATGGTTCATTAACACGTGTTAACAACTACAATTAGCTAAGTGTATGTCTTGATGACACCGGCTTCAAATTACATCGCGGATTCCCAACCACTGCAGCGCTGTACCAAAAGGTACACGCGCAATATTGGGCGGTAGCGTTACCGGCAATATGCTGTGGAGCATCTGAGATATGGTCATGTCGGCTACGAACCACCATATCGACATTGAAGAACTTTGAACTTCACCAATGGATGCTCTGTGTCAACGATGCGGTTGAACATATCATCGTATTAGCATTACAAACAAAACGATACCTAGACGTACACTGGCCGTAGTCCAGTTAAATGATTTATTATGTAGCAATACCTGTACGTTATTGTGTACCGTCGTATCTTAAAGCGACAGACCTTTGGTACTGCCTAGTTCATAAACGGCGATTGGATGGCTTCGAGAAATCGCAATTGCGATACACAAAACCCTTCAAAAATGAAACACGATCGCGATGCCACTCACATCATTTAGAACTCGTGTTGGCCGCCTGACGCTTACGTCATTAGAGACCACTATAAAAAAGACCGCCGTAAACAGAGACTAATTGACGACGAAACAACAGAAAAAACGAAACAAGGATGTTCAATCTCGTTCCCTTATTTGACAGGATTCACGTGTCAAGCTATTGGGTATCATAGCAAAGCTGTTCCATTCGGACGACCGTGCGGAACACTGGCAAATGCAAATGGGTTTGTGCGACCCTAGCCTCAGAATAAAAAGTATGTGCGATACGTTTTGTGATTTAGCTAATTGGTTTCGTGACTTCGAATTTGACGATCAATCGCGGTCCATGAGATACGAATTAGCGATGGAGATATGCGGATGTTACGACAGGGCATTATACGATATATATACAAAGCTCCAGAGACAGTACTGTGGTAACATGTACGTCAAGACCTCAAACGACATCACTGTGGCCGTTGTTATTATACAATATGTCGGAGACGCAGCAACAAAAGGCGATACTGATGTTTCTGACGAAGGGTCCGGAAACCGGGAATACACGTTACAATTATATAAAAGATTATATAAAAGAGTGGGTTGAGCATGTAGATTGCAAAATGTCGGAGCAAAAAGAAAAACACAACATGTTGCAACAGGACCACGAAAGCCACATATGCGATCTTAAGCTCTCCTACGAAAAAAATATTGACGCTCTAAAACACACCAACCTTGACTTGACAAACCGACTCCGCGAAGTCTCAGCTCAACCACCAAGTCTGCTGAGGCTCACAATGTCAAAAACGAACATTTGGTACAGTCAAGCAATGTGGAAATTGCAAAATTGCAGTGGGAACTAGATCACCTGAAGGAAAGTGTAAAAGATCAGAAAGCCTTGCATCGTCAAAAAAATCTTGAGAGCAATCGCGCGATCCAACGGCGGTAGCCAAAGAACGCGATGATCATGAACTAAAAATGCTAAAGCTACAACAAGCCCACAATGCCGTCATGGAAAACTGTAAACACAAACTAGCTCAGTTGAAACAAGAAATTCAAAATGTTCAAGCGTATGCCACTGATAAGGACAAAGAACTTGTATTGCAAAAAACCTGCACCTAGAAAGCCGAAGGTGAGCTTGCGGCATTACAAACGGAACACTCTTCCCTACTCCACCGAAATGCAACTTGCGAACATGATGCTTTGCGCTTTTCAGAACAACAATTATTATACGAACCCATGCTAGCGTACATTACCGACCATCGTGACACAAGGGAGCCTTTACAACAATTACATAAGCAGCAATACGAGTCAACGGACATTATTCACAAGGTACTACGCAAAGCAGGTGTCCGTAGTAACAAATGCGCTGACCTGATGAGCAGCGTGCAGTTGAGCCAAGTTTCTCAGTTTTTTTAACCAATATGAAACCAATATAGTCAGCTTCATTTCAATGTTAGACACAGAACAAGAGCCCATGGATCATCAGGCTATAGAAACACTGACTCTTGCAAAAACCAAACTCGAACAGGACAATTGTACCATGAAAAAACAATATGAGGAACTAACAAAGCTCAATGAACAAAACAAAGACAATTACGCTCGGGAAGTCGCAAACCTGACAGAGCTCAACGCTCGGACCAAAGAAGAACACGCTCAAAAAATCGCAGATCTAACAGCGACACATAATACGAAGAAGAACTATGTGATATACAAACAGCGTATCACACAATCTCAAATTATATAGTCAACGATTCACAAGACTCGACCCTGCCAGTTAATGTGATAGCTTATTTAAAAGAAACCTCCTCTGAGGTTTGTTCTTTATGGGTACACATCATAACAAAATGTCCAAAAGTAAAGGGTTTCAGTAAAAATCGTTCCACCTGCACAGCATCCGATACCAGAGGAAACAATCATCCAAAAAGTGATTTACATTAAGAAAATAAGAGGAATAATGTTTTCAAACGCAATATCTCAGAATGAATGTAACAGAACTACTCCAACGTGAAGCCAACTTGAGCATTGCAATTCTACAAGTTTAAAATTTCCAAGGTTTAATATTTCCAATGAAGCAAGGTCTTGAAGTTCACAAACCAAATTTTTATGAATTACCAGAAAATTAAACTTAAGGGGAAGCTACTCATATTCTTGAGTATAGTTGAAGCCATGTAGGGTGTCAAAGTAGCACATCATTAAGTGACACTTTGAATTCAATAGAAAAAAAACAGTGGGATTTCCAGAGTGACAGGTTTGACTGACAGAAAGGCTTGAACTGAAACTCCTGTTTCCAGGCTTCAGTCAAGACTGGCAAATAGAAACATGTTTGACACTTTTAATCTTAGTTCCAGCTCAGGTAACAAGTCTGTGAAAAATAAAACCTTTGGTTTCACAAGCACTGATAAAATACATTTTCAATTTTGATAAGAAGTTTAAATCATGCAAAGAAAAATTTTGGATTTACAAACAAAAACTACAAAATAACAGCTTATTATAGTATGTTTAGTTTGTCTTTCAGGTCTGTGATTGACTGATTGTATGATAGAGAGAAAAAATGGATCTCCATAAAAATTCACATGGCTGAGAACACAAGCACTTGACAATTGTAGACACTGATATAGATGAGGTTTCTTTCAAACAGGCCTTGCAGTCAAGTGGCTCATGGAATTGCACATCATTTCTTAACAACAGATTTTTTCACTATGGAAATGATGCTACCACATGGCAGGAATAGTTACATAACAAGACAAATATTAAACACTATAGTTTAAAATTTTTGTACAGTAACATAGTTTAACAAAAAATCACAGTTTCTATATGGTTGTAGCTTTTGAGGAATTGCATAAATGCCTATAATGATATATCTGCTTTTAAAGTCCTACACTCAAATTCACAAATTTTGTATTAATTTAATGTCAGAACAATTGTAGACATTACAAAGTAGTCAGTTCCTTCAAAATTTATTAATATTCTTTGAATTTTTCTACATTTTGTCATGTAACAACCACATTAAAAAGAATTTTAATGCAAACAAAGTACAAAGTACTACATAATTGTAAAGAGGAAGGGAAATTATGTGTTTTTTGTCAAGGCGGAGCATGACAAACCCAGAATGCAGACTCATCTAAAAAAAAAAAACTGATTTATTAAATAAAAGAAAACAAGAAGCGGACATAACAGCAAAAACAATCACAAAAGATAAAGGGAACTCAAGGGTGAAAACTGCAGACAGAATGAATGAACCAGCGAGGAAGATGACCAGGTTTTAAAGACGGGTAATCAGGGGAAGTGAGCACAGTTGAGTGATACAACTAGGAACAGGTGAAGATGGGTGTGGCAAGAAGACAAGAGATAAACAAAGGAGAAGTAAATGATGACAGGAAACAACGACACAGGGAAAAAAATAAATAAAATGAAACTCAAACAGAGGCATAAATCAGAAACAAGAAAACATAACCCTTGAAAACAGAAAAAACAAAGAACCAAGAACCAAAGCCAAAAACAAACTCAAAATTACTAGAATTCATGACAGTTTTTAAAATATTTTACAAAGAAAAATCTAAAAAGCATGGCATGCGTTTGTTTTTAGACCCTGAGTCAATACTTTGTAAAAGCACATTTTCTGCAAAATAATTACAGCTATATTTATTAGGGTTCCAAGCCCACGGAAGCGAGCAGACGGCCAATGCAAGGCATGGCCATTCACAAGCTTCCAGCGGAGCAGGGAACCCTATTGTTTTTGTACGGATTTTTCATTTTTTTTGCTATTATTATTATTATTATCCAGTTAAACCCATTGGCCAGAAAAATCAGAAACTGCTGGGGAAAAGCCAACCAGGCAGTCTGATAGAAAAACGCTATCGCTACTCATACAAAAAAACAATATTGTCCCATACCTAGGGGGCGCTATAGCAAAGGACAATGCGTTTTAAAAAAAAAAAAACTGAGCCGTAACTCCTACACTCAAAATTTTGATGGCACCTGAAACTTTGGATGATTCTGCATCACTTTTCCATTTACCACGCCCACTAACTAATTTTTTTGCTATAGTATGATTAAGGCAAAGCCTAGTTTTGACTACTTCTCCCACAATAAAAGCTAGATCAATGTGAAATTTGGTACATAACATCTGTAGCCCAATCTGCTGAAGCGATGATGAAAAAGCTTTAAAAATTTTGAATTTTGTGCGAGTAACACACTACCAAACACTTCAGCGCTAGCTAGCACAATGGTTAACTATCAATATCTCCGCCATACTTCAAGATTATGGAAAAAGCATTTAAATTTCAATAGTGGATGAGATGCTGCCCCTTTGTATTAAGTTTTATACAGTTTTACCTATAGGGGGCGCTATAATTTCAAAAAGTTTAGATCTGAAACACCGCTTGACGGATTTACACCAAACTTGGTACAGATGATCAAGATCACATCTAAAGGTGATATCTTGAAAATTATAATGAAATGAGCGTGGGTTATATACTATCTCACTTTTGAGCTTTGAACTCGGCCAAATCGAACTTTAACTTTGCAGAAATCACCGTTCAACTATAGAATGAGGCTCGCTACGTATGAGGGAAAAGTTGCAAAATTCGACCTCTAGGTGGTGCTGTTACAACAAGAAATGACTTTTTGCAAATTCTTCCACAACTACTAGATGGATGCACAGTGTCTCTATTCTGGTGTGTTTGGTGAACAAGGCCTTTTTATCAGAGTTTTGAAAAAAAATGTAAAATTATGCTAATTAGTAGAAAACTCGCAAAATATGTGAAACCTACTTTTGTTAACTCCTCCCGAGGCTCAAAGCCAAATAAAGTGAAACTTCACATGGTACGATTGGATGGCCAGCTTACCAAACAGATTTTCAAAAAATTGTTCAGTTTATAAATTATGCTTAAACAAAAAAAAAAAAAAGTTTTTTGAGCATAACTTAACTTTTTGATGCACAGCATGGGTCAAACTGACTTTTTATCTTATATATCTTTGCAATAAATAAATGTCATCATTCAGTATTTAAGGTATTCCTCAATTAACTTGTTTTTTATCATCATACATTTTTATTTAGTTTTTTCCTGTTTTACTTTTTGAATAAAAACCCTTTTTGTATCACTACCCTTTAATGCACAACATGGGTCAAAAACGACCCGCATTCATTTTCCAGGTTACTTCATGTATGATTGAATGTTTCTATGATATAATTTGAAATAATTAGTTTTTTATAATTTACTTTTCCAAATATGCAGTAAATATCTTGTTTTTGTTTAGCACAAATCATCATTTTAGGTTACCTTGAGAGTGAGTTGATTACTTGTCAGAAAGTTACAAGTAATTACTATTAGATAGCTAGCTGTTGACATATTCTACTTTAGTTAGCTAATTTTATTGTAGTTACCTTCGCTAACTACATAGCTAAGTGGATTGCTAGGCTACTAAGCAAAGTAGTTAGCAAAGCTTCTTAGCCAAGTCTCCAAAATATAACTATGTAAGTTACAAGTAATTACTATTAGCTAGCTAGCTGTTGACACTTTAGTTAGCTAATTTTATTGTAGTTGGCTTACCTAACTACATAGCTAAGTGGATTGCTAAGCTACTAAGCAAAGTCATTAGCAAAGCTACTTAGCCAAGTCACCAAAATATAGCTATGTATGTTTATGTATTTTAATGTGCATCTGAAATTATTATTATGCTTTTGATTTTCTTTATCCAGAGTATGGATGCTCGTTTTACTGCTGAGATGGTTTTAGCGATGCTTCTGGAAAAACCAGATGAGGAACCAATTTGTCCTGGTTCAGAGTCAGAAACCTCTGATGATGATGATGACCCATACTATTTGACACAGGTAGGTAGGTAGGTAGGTAGGCAGGTAGGTAGGCAGGTACATTTATTTATATAGCAGTTTTCAGCACGAGGCAACTCAAAGTGCTTTAACGACAGGGTCAAGCTGGAGTTGTGGGTGTGTCTGGGAATCGAGCTCTGTTAGATGAAGAAGACTCCTCTAATGATGCAGAAGTCTCATCTGAGGAGTCCTCTGAAGAGGAAACTCAGTCCAACAGAGTTAGTAAAAATGGATCTTACTGGAATGAGAATCCCCCCCAGTCATGGCAAAACAAGAAGCCATAACATTCGGAGGAGCTGCCCAGGACCTGGATCCAGAGCTGTTTCACCAAAAGATGCCTGGGATATGTTCATGGGTGACAATATCATTGAGGAGATTCTAAAATGCATCAACTTAGAGGGACGAAGAACAGCCACAGCAAAAGGGAAAGAGGGGAGAAGCATTGATAAAGAAGAATTCATGGCCTTTATGGGTTTGACCCTCCTTATCGGGGGAAGAAGATCTGGGACGTAGCTTTGCGTTAGCAGTTTGTGAATCTGCTGCAAAATCCCATTTACAAGGCCACCATGAGGATTGGAAGATATGAAGATATCCGCCGGGTCATACGATTTGACGACAAGAGGACCAGGGCTCTGCGACTGGAAACTGACCATATGGCGCCATTTAGGTATGTGTGGGACTGTTTCCTAGACAACTGCAGAAGACAGTTCATCCCCAGTAACTGTGTCACCTTAGATGAGCAGCTTGTGCCATTCTGAGGCAGGTGCAAATTCCGGCAGTACATGCCCAGCAAGCCTGCAAAATAATGCATACAAATCTTCTGGATATGTGATGCAAGGGTACCTTATGCAATAGATGGAATTGTCTATACAGGGAGACAGCCAGGACAGGAGGCACCGAAGAACCTTGGAAAGAATGTTGTCCAACAATTGTGCAGTGGAATCAGACAGACAATACAATACAGGTACAATAGAGAAATGAATATATGTTTTAGCACAAAAGCTACATATTTTTCCCAATCTTTTATGTGTATTTTATTTTTCTATTTGAGTCCTCTATAAGGAAAATAATAGAATATAATAAAAAAAAGGCAATGCAACAGATGTTGGCATTAGAATTTAGAGAATTTGAAGTTGATAAATTTACAATTTTTTCCCACTCATAGGTCGGAACATCACAATGGACAACTTTTTCACCAGTGTCCCTCTGGCTGAGAAGCTCCTCAAGAACAACCTGACCATTGTTGGGACTCGTCTCCAGAACAAGCCTGACATACCACGTATCATGAAGCCATCCAAATCACGGGAGCTTCATAGCTCGGAATTTGGATTCCATGGCAACATGACCATGGTGAGCTATGTCCAGAAGAAGGGAAAGGCTGTTGTCCTACTGAGCACCATGCATGATCATAAAGCAGTGGATAACAGTAGTCAGAAGAAAAAAACAGAAGTGATCCAGTACTACAATAAAACGAAAGGAGGAGTGGACACAATGGATCAAATGGTTAACAACTACACATGTCTGCGAAGAACAAGGAGGTGGCCCATGGTTCTCTGGTACAATATGCTGGATGTTGCCACACTCAATGCCTACACCAGCTTCAGTACACAACATCCTGATTAAATGGGTGGTGCGAGTAATGCACGCCGGCTATTTATCAAGGAGCTGGGCAAAGAGCTTGAGGCGCATGGAGGGCACACCCGTTGAGTGTGGAGATTTCCTAAAGTGCAAACATTATTCCACATATACACACAAGGATGTGGGAATATTTGGGAAATTTTATCATAAAGTTTCAATTTTTTATGATTTTTTGTGTATTAGCTGGACATCATGAAAATTATTTTTTCAATTTTTCATAAAAAATGTGTTCGATCCAGGAGGATAGAAATAAAAGAATATTATTCCACATGTAGGCATGGTCATTAGAGAATATTTTGGTAATTTTTGGAAGAGTTATGGATTTTTTATGAAAATTTATTTGTCTCATTGCGTTATAACATTACAGTTAACATTTTTTTTTACTGAAACAGCATTGGAACTAGGGATATGGAGATAAATGCATATTGTTACAGATGTAGACTTGATCATCTGAGAATATTTTGGTATTTTTTGAATGAATATTGAATTTTTTATGAATTTATTTCTTTGGCTCTGTGTGGTATCAAATGGCAGTTAGCTTTTCCTTCCCAAGCTTTCTTCACAAATTATACCATTGCGTCTTACGGAGCGCCTTTGAGTACGCACCGTCCTGGCGAGTTTCGACTTGACCTGCTTGCTGAAAGAGGTGGCAAAGCCACGCCAGCGGGACGTCGGGATCGAAGCGCGCGGATAGGGGCGGTGCATGAAGGCTTGGAACCCGTTGATAACTGCTTGCAGTTCTAGTTTATTTTTATTTCTGCAAGTTTAATCTGTGCAACAGGCACAGTGCTGAAAGCTGTGACTCTGAAAAGGATGGTGTGTGAATAAAAATGCTCACTTTGTGGCACAGTAGTGTAGGGGTTAGAGCTGTCACCTCCCAGCAAGAAGGTTGCAGGATCGCATCCTGACCTGTGGTGGAGTTTGCATGTTCTCCCTGTGCTCATGTGGGTTTCCTCTCTGGTTTCCTCCCCAAAACATGCATGTTAGGTTAATTGGCAACTCTTAAATTGTCCCTAGGTAGTTGTCTGTCTCGTTTGACCTGTCCAGGGTGTTCCTCGCCTCTCGCACAGTGACTGCTGGAGATAGGCACCTGCTCCCTGCGACCCGGAATGGAGAAGCGGGTAAAGATGGATGGACTTTGTGTCCATTAGTACAGTATGCTAATGGACACAATGTGCTATGTGTTACCATGAGAGGTGCAGAAGAAGTCCAGTGACTTTTGATTGTAAAAATGAAAATAATTTTTGAACTGTTGACTAGCTGTGAAGTGTCCCCTGCCTCTAGCTGAATGATGCTGGAGATAGGCATCAGCTACCCACAACCCTGCATGGAAAAGTAAATAAAGAAAATGGCTAGACAGATTGATAGATAAATGGCTGTGAAAATGGTAAAGGGAAGAATAACATAGTGACTTTTATGTGTAAATATGAAAACTCTGAAAGAAACCCATATTGGTTTCTTTCTTGAAGAGTGAGTAAAAGTTTAGCTAGATGGTTCAGTGCAATGGTAACTGTAAATCTGTTTAGTTTTGTTCTCTATATTGAATGAAGCTCGAATAAACAATTGTTTTACAAAAACATACTTTTTAAATTCAGAAAAAATGCTTTAAGTGATGAATTATTCTGCATCACAAAAACTATTTTACACTGTGACCAAGAGTCAACATAATGTCTAGCTCACTCTATTCAATAATTTGTTTTGTTGCTTGACTAATGCAGAGCTCAAGATGATCAATGAGATTAGTAAAGAAAAGAAAGAATTGCCAGGCCATCATTCCACAGAAGAAGAAAAAAATAACTGCACAGCTGCAATTCATCTCATTTGCAGGATCTATAAAAGAGACAGGTGTAAAAGTTTACTTCAGAGAGACTGCTACAGAGAACAAAGAGTGAAAGGACTAAGCCACTGAGAATTCTCAGGAGCGACATAACACTGATAAAAGTGGAAGACACTATAAGGGATGAATTCTGGAACTGATAACAATGTCCAAATCTTGATAAGCTTTCAGTCATCTGAAAATGTAAAAGGACTGCAAAGAAGAGGATTGTCTTAAAAATCATGAGACCTCCACTCTTTTTTTACTCTGTAAAAGTTGTAGAAGCAATTTAAAGTCCCTTTAAAAACCCTTAGTTTAGTCAAATTTTTTTTTCCACTTTTATTTTATGACAGTCAGTCTCATTAAGACACAAGGTCTCATTCTCGCAAGAGACCAGTTTGAGCTCTCAGACTTCAAGAGAGACTCGATTACAAAATATAAGAAATTTTGTTGAGATTTCTACACAACCTTCCCACCCTCACCCCACCACCTCCCTCCAACCACACGTTTCCTCATTGTGACAATAGGGCAAAGTTAAATAACAAAATATGCCAGTCATAAAACTGACTTTGCATATAGTGTCCAGAATAACTGGCATCCATAAGTATCATGTTGATCACAATTTAGATATGTTTCCAAATAAATGCAATGTATATCAAATTTAGATATAATTTGCATTTTTAAAATAAAAAACATTCATAAAGAGCTTTGTATCATGAAGGGACCCCTTCTTTATTGACCTTTGATCTACATTCATCTTTCTAGCTTCTGTTCTGTTTAAAAACTCATTATGTTATGACTGAATCCCTGGTATCGCTTTGGAAAAGTTTTTTTTAAGCTATCTCATATGTAAAGACAGTGTTCTTACACTTCTTTGAAAACTTTAAAAAATAAAATAAAACAAACAAACAAAAAAATGTATATACCAAGATGAAATCGGTTGTCTAATTGTGCTATCGTTTAATGTGCTGTAAAATGAATGTTGAAGATTTATGTGTTCATTTATGTAATAAAAAATTGGTTAAGTGGTTTAACAAATTCCAATGACTTTTTGTCATTGTAGAAAATGTCCAGTGATCCTGTTAACAGAACCTTGTTTAAACAGAAAAAGAGAAGCTGCATCTGAACAGACACGCAAGTTCCTTACTTTGTCAGAATCTAAGTGGCTGACGGTAATTTGATGTCGCATCACTTTTGATAAATCCAGACTCCTCCACTCGGTCTCCTGTCAGTCATCAGCCTTCAGCCTTCAGTTTGACTTTCTTCTGTCCTGATCTGCTCTCCCTTCATCTTTCCTCATCGTATTTTGTTTTAAAATAGGTTTTCTCTAGATTTGTTTTGTAAAGTCTAGCACGGGAAACTCTAGACAACATAAAGTAAAAAAAAAAAATCTAAACTCGGCACCTAAAATCGAATGAGCAATACAAAGTGGGTTTTGTTTTGTTTTTCTTGCCACATACATACATACATACATACAGTTATGTTCATAATAATAGCAGTGTGTTTAAAAGTAAACCTTATAATGATTCAAATAAATTGTATTTTAATGAATACAAATGTGGGTGGCACAGTGGGATAGTGGTTAGAGCTGTTGCCTCCCAGCAAGAAGGTTGCTGGGTCCTTTCTGGGTGGAGTTTGCATGTTCTCCCTGTGCACACGTGGGTTTACTCCGGTTTCCTCCCACAGACCAAAAACATGCATGTTAGGTTAATTGATGACTCTAAAATTGTCCCTAGGTTTGAGTGAGAGTGTGAATGGTTGTTTGTCCTGTTTGTCTATATGTGGCCCTGCGATATACTTGCGACCTGTCCAGGGTGTCCCCTGCCTCTCGCACAGTGACTGCTGGGGATAGGCACCAGCTCCCTGCGACCCAAAATGGAGAAGCGGGTAAAGAAAATGGATGGATGGATGGATGAATACAAATGCATTGGGAACATTGCACATTGATTTCAAAGCAAGAAAATTTGAAAAAGTAATTGAATTTGATAATATTTTACAGAAAGTCAAGAAATATAATGTTCATTAAAATAGCAGTGTTGACATCTTTCTTTACAAACTCAAAAATGCACTGTATAAACTAAGAAATGCTTGAAGATTAAACTTTTCTGAGAATCATAAATTAATATTTAGTTTCATAACCACAGTTTCTGATAGCTGCTTCACATCTGTGGTACATGGAGTCAACCAACTTCTGGCACCGATCAACAGGTATTGCAGCCCAGAACATTTGTATTATGTTCCACAATTTTGCTGCATTTCTTGATTTTGCCTCATGAATAGCATTTTTTTATGTCAGCCCACACGTTTTCTATGAGATTAAGGTCCAAGGATTGTGCTGGCCATTCCATTACTCAATTCTGTTTGTCAGGAACCATGATTTTGCTCACTTGCTGGTGTGTTTGGGGTCATTGTCTTGTTGAAACACCCATTTCAAGGGCATTTCCTCTTCAGCATACGGCAGCATGACTTCTTCCAGTTTTCTGATGTACTCAAACTGATCCATGATCCCTGGTATGCAATAAATAGGACTAACACCATAGTATGAGAAACATCCCTATAACATGGACTTCACTGTGAACTGTGGCTTGAATTCAGTGTTTGCAGGACATCTGACAAACTGTCTATGGCCCTTAGGCCAAAAAAGAACAATCTTACTCTCATCAGTCCCCAAAATATTACGCCATTTCTTTTTAGGCCAGTCAGTGTGTTCTTTGGCAAATTGTAACTGCTTCAGCACATGTATATGTTGGGATCTGGAGCTGGGGTGGTTTTTTGTTTTTTTTTTCTCCACCAGAGGCAGGGCAGAGGCTGAGTCATCCTGGGGGCATGACCAGGGTACTGGGACTCAGCACACCTGTGGCTCATCCCATCAGCTGTGGAGGAGTATAT
>NC_051438.1:965945-967044 GCF_001649575.2 Kryptolebias marmoratus
TTATCATTGTATCTTGTACCTGTCTGTAATTTTGTTTCTGTAACTCTGTCTGTAATTTTGTTCTTGTGTTGTGCTGAAAAGTGCTATATAAATAAAATGTACCTACCTACCTACCTAATGATGCAACAATTTGTGCTGCCATTTTGGTAGGTGCTATGTTGTGTCTTTACTTACTGCCAGAATAGCCTAAGACAATTAATGTCTGATAGCATTACATTTATCTTTTTATATAGATTGAAAATACTTGTCTAATACACTGTAATATTATATTTTGTACACTAAACTGCTATAAATGCTGTAAGTCATGGTACTGAGGGGTGGCATATATCATCCATCCATCCATCCATCCATCATTCCCAGGGATATTTTTTTTATAATCTGACATGCATATTTTTGGTCTGTGTGAGGAAACCAGAGAAAACACATGCATGCTTGGGGAAAACATTCAAACTCCACCCAGAAAGGCTGGCAGGTGAACCAGCAACCGTCTTGCTCTGAGGCAACAGTGCTAACCACTGCCCTGTCATGCTGCCAGTCTAAAAAACAGTTTTACCTAATATATAAAAAATATAAAAAGTGACATAATGTATAGGCTTAGTTAACTATGTCTAAAGATTGAAGTGTGTGTGTTATAAAAGGCCAAAATATTTCCAGAATTAAACAAAACAAACTACATAATATAAGTTTAGTGTAAAGATTTGGGTTTAGTTTTTGTTTTCTTTTGGATTTATTTTGCATTTGTTTCATCGTTTGTCTGGTTCCCTGTGCCTCAGTCAGTATTCACTTCCTCTCTGTTTGCCCCTGATTGTCTGCCACGCCCATCTCCACCTGTCAGTTATTGTAATCACTCACCTGTGCCCACTTCCCATAATCATCCCCTGTGTATAAAGACTGGTCATTTTCTCCACCATCCCGCTGGATCATTGTTGTTGCCTTTTGTTCTGCTCCCTGCCATGCCCTGTTCCTTAGTCTGGATTTTTGTTATTGCTTGTTTTTGCTGCCACGTCAGCCCTTTTGTTTATCTGTTTGTTTAAGTTAATAAATTAGTTTCTTTTAAAAAGATGATTTTGCGGTCTGGAATTGCCTCTGTCTCCCCTCG
>NC_051438.1:967433-1000717 GCF_001649575.2 Kryptolebias marmoratus
CGCCCCCGTCAACTGCAGCCTACAAGTCAGCTCCGTCTGCAGCTGCTTTATCGTCTCCACTGGCGAGCTCCAAGCGCCCACCAGCCCCTGCGAGCTCCACCACGCCTCCGTCAGCTGCAGCCGGCACCACGTCAGTTCCCACACATCCACCTGTTGATGTTCATGCTACAGAACTCTCTCCTGCCGTACCTCTGGACACTTTATCACCAGTTCAAAGACTGTTCACCTCATTAAAGAATAACCCAGATCCAAAACATAATATCCTTACCTGCAACATAATTGAGAATGTCTTGCTGTCACAATCTGGACTTCTTCACATACCCATATACATGAACTTTTTCAATGACGTTACCCAACTAAAAGGACAATTAATCAATGCATCCGCCCAGTTTACCAAACATTCTTGTTCTACCCAGTCACCCAAACCAGTCAGTTCTCCAGCCTCACTTAAGGACTCTCCAGCTATGCTTCCAGCCACGTCTCCAGTTCCGATCACAGCCACGTCTCCAGTCTCACTCTCAGTGTCGCCTGCAGTGCATCCAGTCTTGCTCCCAGTGCCCTCTGCAGAGCCCCCACAGCCTCCTGCGACCTCTGCAGAGCCCCCACAGCCTCCTGCAACCTCTGCAGAGTCCCCACAACCTCCTGCGACCTCTGCAGAGCCTCCACAGCCTCCTGCGACGTCTGCAGAGCCCCCACAGCCTCCTGCGACCTCTGCAGAGCCTCCACAGCCTCCTGCGACTTCTGCAGAGCCTCCACAGCCTCCTGCGACCTCTGCAGAGCTTCCACAGATTCCGCAGTCTGCCGAGTCTGCCGTCGACTCCCCACCTCACAGCGTCTCAGTGAGGGTTGGCCAGGACGACGTCCCACCTCACAATGTCTCAGTGGGAGTTGGCCAGGACGACGTCCCACCTCACAATGTCTCAGTGGGAGTTGTACAGGACGACGTTCCACCTCACAATGTCTCAGTGGGAGTTGGCCAGGACGACGCTCCATCATCCTTGGTCTCAGTGGGGGTCGGCCAGGACGATGCTCCACCAGCCTTCGTCTCAGTGGGGGTCGGTGACCACGATGCCCCACCAGCCTTCGTCTCAATGGAGGTCGGTGACCACGATGCCCCACCAGCCTTCGTCTCAATGGGGGTCGGCGACCACGATGCCCCACCAGCCTTCGTCTCAGTGGGGGTCGGCGACTACGACGCCGCCGCCTCAGCTCCACGGGCAGGTCAGTCCGACGCCGCCGCCTCAGCTCCACGGGCGGGCCGCTGTTCCATGTGCGGGCCCAGCTGACGCCACTGCCGCTGTTCCACGTGCGGGCCCAGCTGACGCCGCCGCCACTTTTCCACCGCCACGTCGGTTTCTAGGAGGGTCCCGGATGACGCCTCTGCCACGTCGGTTCCTCAAAGGGTCCCAGATGACGCTTCGCTCCGTTCAGCCTCGCCGAGGGTCCGAGGGGACGCCTCGCTCTGCTTCGCTACGTCGAGGGTTCGGACAGATGTCTCTCCTTAGTCTGCTCCGCCGAGGGTCCCGGTCGACGTCTCGCTCAGCTCCACTACGTCGTGGGTCAGACCGGACGTTTCGTTTGGGTCCATGTCTGCCCGGCCTGTTGGGGCCTCGTCTACGCCTGTCTGGTCCTGGTCCATGTCTGTCCGGCTCACGCACGCCTGGTGGTGCCACGACCGCCCGCCTGAACACTGGCCACGCCGCGGACGGCGCCCCGGCCGCCCGCCTGAACTCTTTCACCGCAGCATCGGGAGCCGTCCCGTAAAAGGGGGGCTCTGTAAAGATTTGGGTTTTGTTTTTGTTTTCTTTTGGATTTATTTTGCATTTGTTTCATCGTTTGTCTGGTTCCCTGTGCCTCAGTCAGTATTCACTTCCCCTCTGTTTGCCCCTGATTGTCTGCCACACCCATCTCCACCTGTCAGTTATTGTAATCACTCACCTGTGCCCACTTCCCATAATCATCCCCTGTGTATAAAGACTGGTCATTTTCTTCACCACCCCGCTGAATCATTGTTGTTGCTTTTTCTTCTGCTCCCTGCCATGCCCTGTTCCTTAGTCTGGATTTTTTGTTATTGTCTGTTTTTGCTGCCACATCAGCCCTTTTGTTTATCTGTTTGTTTAAGTTAATAAATTAGTTTCTTTTAAAAGGATGATTTTGCGTTCTGGAATTGCCTCTGTCTCCCCTCGCCATGACATTTAGATTGTTAGTCTAAGTGCAATTAAATGCAGACACTGGTAACAGAGCTTTGATTCAAGTAAGCAGATACATAAAGTACCTAATTACCTAAAGAGCAATTATGTACTGGTCTAGGTAGAATGATTACAGCAATCAGTTAATTTTTGTCACAGTAGTGGTAGTTTGCTGGGTCAGCATTTTGCCTCTGCTAACACTTGGTGGGAGGCTCATTAAATTATACTGATGGCCCCTGTTTTCACAATATGCATGTTATATTTTTACTTAAATAAAAATGGCTAATTTTGACAAATGGGCAGGATGGGCAAGTGAATAATGATGAACTGGCAAAGAACAAAGTAAAATTTATGCTGAGGAAACTAATTGCAATGGTGGGAGACAAGGAAGTAAACAAAATTTAAAGCACAAAGGGAACTACTGTATAAAAATAAAAAGGAAGCAAGGTTCATGAAAACAAAAATCAATTAGTTGGATCTCTAGAATAGAAATGTCTTTCACTAAAAAAATAAAGAAAAAACATACATGAAGACAGAGCAAGTCTTGTCTTATACTTCTTTAAGTGTTACTGACATGAACACAGGAGTAATTTGTCCAGAAGCGAGACCAAAACCAGACACAGAGACGTAAGTAAAGGTAAGTGGTTTATTTACAGGTGACAAGTTATATACAGTGAATCGGGTCCGGGAATGGTCTGAAAAGCAAGAGGAGCAGGGTGAGTCTCGGGTACCAATCCTACAATCAGTTGAGTCTATTAGGTGGTTGAATAATGTTTTTGCTCTTACAGGTCCAGGAGGTGTCCAGCTGCGTGGAGGAGGTGAAGAAGGTGTTCCAGGTGATCCAGACGACGAGAAACCAGTAGTCTTGTCCAGGTAAGTATCCAGACATCCAAGGTAAGTTTCCGTGAGGTACGAAGGCCCAGACGTGGCAATGAACCTAGGATCGAGGCGCAAAGAGAGCTAAGTTAGCAAAGCATCAACACTGAGATTAGATACTATGGCTGAGAATCTAACCCAGGAGGTTCGATGCTCCAGCAAAGGTCTGGTCTCAGCCGGAGGCTTAAGTACTGGCAGGTCTCATCAGTAAAATCAGGATCACCTGTGAAACCAAACATTAGAGGAGCCGCCCCCAAGGCGGGGCTAACTCCAGATCCCTACAGTTGCTCCACTTTAAGTGTTACTTTAAGTTGCAGGGAGTTTTCTTCGTCGTAAAACTTATTCATTCTTTGTAGTAAAATGCCTCAACCTCAAGCTGAAAGGGTTGAGTTGGTGTATTATAACCTGTAAATTTAATTGTTGGGTTTTGACACTCTGAGGCATTTTTATCTTTCCTTTTAAGCTATTCAACTTTTACTTTACCATTGTGCTTAGGGCTATTGTCATTTTAACTGTTGACCACCAAACCAGTCTCAAGTCTACCTGGATCCAGACATTAGGACTGATCAGTCTCTCAAGCTTATGACAAATATTAACAAAATGCTGGCACCTCTTTGCTTAACTGTGAGCATATATTGTTCTCATTGTTGGCTAGAAAAGTTGATTTTTTTTTTTACTTTAGCAGAGCGACCTATACTTCATGTCTCACATTTTCCAGATATCATTTGGTGAACTCAAACTTTTTATATTTTAAGGAGTAGCCATTCTTTTTCCTAAGATGTTTTTTTTTTTACCAACTGTAGGATGTCCATAGTGTGAGTAATTCTTATGTGTCTACACCAGTCTCAATTGTGGAACACTGCAGCTGCCTTGTAAAGTTAAAAAACATTTAGAACCTTTAGCACTACTGAAAAAACTAAGTGAATGCTGTAAGGATTTCAGGTCAATTTTTTGTAGAGGTGAACAGGAGTGAGCATTTCCCAAGAGGTGTGGCTTCACCTGCAGGTATTTAAGGCTGAGCTGATCCACAAACCTTCGTGGGACTGTGGAGCATCATTCAGTGACAGTCCTGCTCCTTCCTTGAGTTACTAGTCAATCTCTAGGAAAGCTTTTTGACTTTGATAATAATCCTGTTCTTGTCTGGTCCGGCTCTCTGTGGATTTACTCACCACAACCATATCCCAAACTCCTCAGCTGTCAGACTTTTGTCCTGGAAACTCTCTCTACACATGGAGAGGTCAGCTCAGCTACCCTGCTCCCTGTCTGCTCTCCACCACTCCCTGCTCCTCCTCCTCCTCGCTCTTCACCACTCACCTGTAATACGTACCTCCTGTACCTCCTGCCATCCGCTACTCACTTGTAGACCAGACCAGACAATTCTAAAAAAAGATGAGATTACGTAACTATTTTTTCCTTCATCACTAACAGTTAAATCTTCATCTGACTCAATGTTCTAGGACTCTAACCTGTCAACATTCATCCCACAGCTACTCACCAGGCACACTTTCCTTCTACAAAATAATGCATCTCTTATAATTTGTTTTCAGTCTGGTCTTTTTTCTGTTACTGATATTCTGAACTCTGGTGGAAAAACATTAACTAGATATGACAAATGTATATGTAACCCAGTCTATCCCTTAATGTGTCTGTAGCTAGTAGAAGACACCTTGAAAACTTTGAGTTGTGTTTTGGGTGTAAGTGTGGTGTGTTCCGTTCAGAGACAGAGTCACTAGACACGGGGTCCTGGATTGTGGTGAGACTTTGGAGCCTTTATTTCATCCAGCCATGCTTCCTCTCATATCTTACACAGAGTAAAATCCTTTTCAAAATATTAAAACAATACAAGAAAGTAAAATAAGATATTATCCCCTCTATATCCAAGATGGTACACAACAGATAATAGTGCAAACATACATTTCACTATCTGTTCTTATGCTACAAACTGCAGCTTATAACAGTGGTCCTTTTGGCGCTATCTTGTCCCTATCAAACACCAAGTGCTGACAGCACTAATATGTATGTATAATAATAATAATAATAATTCAACCTCTTCAGTAAAACAGTAGTTTGGTAATCAAATATTTTCTTAGTTATTTGACAAATGTAGCATGCTAAATAATTAGCCGGATGAACTGTTTTAGGCACATACTAATGTACATTGTGTTGCCGGGTGGCAGGGATGCTGCTTACCTTACAGGAAGTGAAAAGAAACTCTGAGGAACATGGCGGCTTGTGCACAGATAAAAACAACAGCAACAAAAAATCTTACAGCTATGGTGTCCCTACTAGGACAAACACTTCAGAACTGCTGCATTTCTAGAAAACACACAAAGCAACAGCACCATTTATTGGCATATTTATGTCCCTACTTTACATATACATTAAATACTTTACTGTACCCATAATTTTGACCGTGTGTATTACAAAAAATACACAATAAATTTAAACTTGTGCACATAGCCCTTGTTTATAAAATTCATTGAAGTTGTATGTTGTATAGTCATTTTATCCCATTTAAAGAATGATTCAAACAAATCTTAACAGCCTAAAATTAAGATAACACCCATGCCCCTAATGAGAGGATTTAAAAATCTGACAGCAACTGAAGCTTAAGATTTCACTTTGTTCATGTTGACAATGAAACTTCTTTAGACAGCAGAAAAAGTTATGGAGTTCCTCAGGGTTCAGTGCTTGGATAAATGCTCTACATTATTTATGCTTCCATTAGGTAAAGTTATTAGACAGCATGGAATATAATTTCCTTGTTATACTGATAATAGTCAGGTTAAGTCAAACAAAAACTAAACTAGGATTTAAGAATCTCAGCTGAACAGATCAGAAATGATACATGCTAGGATATACTAAAATAAATTAATGGGACCGGAAAGCTAACCAAGAGTACCAAAAGCCAAGAGTTAAAACATTTCAATAAAAGGTCAACTGCAGATGCCAGAAGGCTAAAAACAAACAAACAAAACACAGGCTAAACTAAAACACAGACTACGATAAGCTAAACTAAACTAAAATATAAAATATGCTTAGCCGAGCAAAACTAAAATAAGTTTAAGCAAACAAAGGCAGGATAAAATTGACAAAGTTATACTAAAATAAAAGAAACTGAGGAAAACCAAACTAAGATATAACAAGCATTCACCTTCACCAAAAGCAGATAAATAAAAAATAAATAAAAAAAGATAATACTGAATTATATCTATCCATGAAGCCTAAATCCAATCAGTTACTAAGATTACAAGATTGTCTTACAGACATAAAACCAGAGGTTGTGGATTTTGGACCTGAGCATCTTTGGAGCAAACTTTACAGTCTTTGACTTACCCTGGTTGGCATTAACTTGGTCTCCAGTTCCAGTGTAAGGAACCTCAGTTGACAAGTTTTCAGTGTAGTCCAGCCTCCCCCTCCCCTTGTTTTTGTTGTAGATTTATCCACTAGAGTGGTGCTACTCCAGGCTAATTTCCTCTGATATTTAAGTCTGAGCTAAGTCACTATTCTTTGTTGGACCAATTAATGTCACTTGGTAAATATTCATGTTTCAGCCTCCTGAGTATTCTCTGTTTTTGCACGTGCTAAGCTCCTAGTCAATTTTACTTGTGTTCTCCATAGGTTCCTCCGAATGCCTTGCCCTTGAGTAGAAGTCAGCTCAACTGTTCTGCTTTTCTTTTCAGCCTGCCTACTTGCTCGATCCACTGTAACACTTAGTATTCCTGGACTCCTGGAATCTTCATTCTCCTGGAAACCTTTGTAGAAATTACAATAAGTAACAAAAGTTACAAGATTCTGCAAATCAATTCCCATTTCACTTGCCTGAAGAGGCATACTAAGCTCTGCTTCATTCCCTCGACCAGATATATCACATTTTTCCAATTTTAACTTATTATTGGCTTCCTGTAAAATTCAGAATACAATTTAAAATCTTACTTCTAATATACAAAGCTCTCAACAACCAAGCTCTACTATATTATAGCTTGGTTTGAGTTTTCTTAGCTAGTCTTTAGTTGTGCTGCTACAGTTGTGCTGCTCACCACTATTTGAAGAACATACGACGAGCCTTGCACTTCACAAATTTGTCCGCAATGCTCTGTATGTCCATTTTCTTTGTTCTCTCATTCTCTATGGACAGCTGCTGTTGAGGTAAGGATTTTCACCTGCATTCCTCCTCCTTCACCTCACCCGAGTTGGTTGATGGAAACAAACCGTAAGGAGACAATACCTTAAATTTAAATATTTATTTTACCAAGAGCAGAGAGAAAACACAGGTTATTACAAAGATAAAACCAAAAGCATTTGGGAGACAATCCTCAAATAAAATGTGGGAAAACACATCACCTCAAAGTGTCAGCAAAGTGCCCCAAAGACTGTCTGAGGGAACACAGGATGTTCTCTGGTTTTTACAACTTGGGCTCCCCCTTCTCCAGAGGCTGGATCATTGCCTCCCTTCTCTGGAGGTCAAAGGGCAACTCCTTACATCTTCCTGGCTGGTACCGTGGCTCACATTCCAGATAAACTAAACAACTACTTGTTAAAGCTTTTAAAATGGTGGCTAAATATAAAATGGTGATAAACACAAATCAGATTAAGATTTAATAATCAAATGTTAAATAAAGCATGGGAGAATAAATACAAGGCCTTCTATTCCACAACATTTAGATTATATATGTAGAACTGCTGCTCTTCTTCTGATTAAAATGCTGTAAAGCGAGACTTTAGTTTTGTTCACCTCGACACCGCCTAGCTTTCCACCTTTTTTCTCTCTTGGGGATGATTAATTGGGATACCACTGTGTTGGCAGTTTTGGTGGACCTGAATCCAAGCGATGAATGGATGGATGGATGGATGGATCTGCCATCCACTTGTAAATTAGCATGTCATAAAGTTAAATGTAAGAGTGAAAATAAAGTCAGTCATGCAGCACAACATTTTATTCAATTTTTTACACCTACTAAAAGTCTGTCGGTCTTGTTAAGTTTTTAGCAAGCATGACTCAGTCCTAATTGGGGCAAACTATATAACCCTGGGAGGGGCCCCTTTTCAAATCTGTCAGGCGTTTCTGAGGTTCCTTGAAGTCCTGGCTTTTATCCTGGCTTTTATCCTGCCACGCCATGACTACGGACCTATGAGAACTTACCTGGAACATATCGGATACTTACCTTCGCTGGAACTGGCTCGTCATCTCCTGGATCGCTCTGGAACTGCTCTTCACCTCCTCTGCGCATTAAATCACCTCCTGGAGCTGTAAGATAATAAGAGACATTATGTCATTCATCCTTTAAACTACACTGACCAAGATCGTACCCGAGACTCACCCAGTTTATCTTGTATTGCAGACTGCTCCCGAGACCTGCTCACTGTAAATACTGGCACCACTTGTAAATAAATTCACTTACCTTTATTTACGTCTCCGTGTCTGGTTTCGGCTTCGCTCTTTGGACAAACAATCCTGGGTTTATGATAATAACTTCCTGGCTGATGTCTTGAAATGTTGCTTCAATTTTTCTGCAAAATGTTCTTTCCTCATGATACCATGTACCCTCGTTTAGCAAAAAAAAAAAACAACAATATGATTCTGCCACCCCTATATTTCAGTGAGATGGTGTTCTCAGGCTTTCAAGCTTCCAAATGTAACAATGGTTATTATTGCCAAACTGTTCAATTGTTGTTTCATCAGACCACAGGACTTGTCTCCAAAAATTAGGGTCCTTGTCCTTGTATGACATTGCAAATTGTAATCTAGCTTTTTTATGTTCATATCAATGCCAAAACAAAAGCAAAAGATCTCAATTGAAACAAGCCCTGTAGTAACATGGGCTGAAAGACTACTCAGTGAGGAAAAAGCCATTACTCTAAAAGCAACATAAAAAAACAATTATTGGCTTATTGCCACCATTACCTTTTGTTTTTCTTTGCTTTACATATAAACTACACCTGTATTTGCTTGTATCTCTTTCCTGTTCTTTCAAACGCCAACCAACCAAGGCAGTTGGCTTTCATCCTGGTTCTGGTGGAGGTTTCTTCCAGAAACTAAAGTTGTTCCTTTCCACTCCCACAAACAAGCTGTTTAGAATGCAGGATTGCAAGTGAAGATCCAATGCAATCTGTTGACTTCCTTTAACAGATAACTTTTATTTATTAATTGGCATATCATAATGTACTGTATGTCAGGATCGTGGTTGGAGGATTTGGATCCGAAATGTAGACACACAAGAAGCTCTTAAGTAAAGAGAAACAAAAACAAAAAGCGTGAGTTTTGAACCGTTTGATTATCTTTGTGATCTCTCATAGAGGGATCATAGAAATTCCGAAGGAACCAGCTCATCTACAGCACCGATATCGTCCATTTTAAATGGAGCATGGCACACGCGGTCGGCGTGAAGTTACAAAAATTGAGAGGTGCACGATGATGCACCTTATAGTCCGGTGCACTTTATATATGACAAAAGTCTGAAAATGGACCATTCATTGACAGTGCATCTTATAATCCAGTGCGTCCTGAAACAAACTCAAAGATACCCAAATCCTGATACTGTATGTGAATCTATTGTACAGTATTATATTTTGAACAAACTGATTGTTTGTTTGACAGGAATTAGTTGGCGGACCCGGTAGTTCAGCCTCAATACAGGAGTGAAAGATTAACACGTCTTTATTTACTGACAACCCGAGAGCGACAAGTAGCCGCAGGGTACCCCCGGTCGTCGTTCTGGGGAGAGAAAGGACAGCTCAGAAGTCCGTACTCGAACCAGGAAGTAATTACAAGAAGCGGGAGTTCCACTAACCTGGGAGGAGGCGAGGCGAGGAAACCACAACTCGTGGAGCGATCGCCAAGAGCAGTCCAGGAGCGTGGACCACTGCTGGCAGCAGGTTGGCCGTTGGGGAAAAAGCAAGCTCGAGGTTGGACGGGCGGGGGTCAAAACCGGGAGATCCGAGAGCCGAGTACGAAGCTGAGGGGGCAGGCGAGGGGTCCAAATCCGGGGAACAGGCAGGGTCAATGTCCAGTAGTCCGAGATCCAGCTAGAGTCCGACGAGGGTAAAGCGAAGGGGTGAATCCGAGAAACGTGAAGGGGGTCAAAACATGAGCGGACTGTCCGAAGATGCTGAAGAATTACTTGCTGTTGGGCTTTCATAATCTGGCACTGAAAGAGAGCTGAGGAAGAGGCTATATAGGGCGAGGCCCAGGTGTAGGAAGTGCAATCAGGAGAGGGGTGCAGGTGACAAGCATGAACATGATTACAAACGTGACATGGGAAGAAGCAGGCAAACGTGATCATTACAGGATTAGAAATAACTGTAAAATTGAAATTTTGAATTTACAATTTGAACTTGTATTTTTTGTATAAAAACACAAGATGACTTTTGTTGTGTATAGTGCTATGAAAATCCCATTCAATTCAGAATGGAGTAGTATAAACAAAATACTAAAGGCAAGAGTATTTTCTTTAAGCAAATTAATTGTATACATTTTAAACTGGTAATTGAATTTTAGGTAAATGTGGGGAAAAATAGCACCTTTCTACATATTTGTTTTCATTTTAAATTTAAATTACAAATAACTTGATTTTTTAATGTAGTCAGTTGGATAAATAAATCATATGCATGCTATTCAAACACTGAAGTGTCAGTACCTTGTCAAAATAAGTGTCAGTCAGACACTGACTGGTGGCAGTTTTTTACAGTGCTGTTCCACCGCTTTTAATGCATTCTGGAGCTAGATGATTGCATGCTTTCTTAATTTGAAAAATGCTGCTGACACGCCATCAGTGTGTGTATTTATTTTACCTGAGGCCCTTTCAGAACCTAACTCTATTGTAATGCCTGCATGTGTGTGCGAGTGTTAGTGTGTGTGTGTACTAACATTGTTATTGTGATTTGTATTTGTGAGTGTGATGCTTCAGATTAATTTAGACACTTTTTTGCTCATAGTTTAAGTGTGTTTGTGCCTCGTGGGGGTGTTCATCCTTCAGTATAATTTTTTATAGAATCATTATAGCCTGCTGCTGAAAGACAAATGGTCTGTTACCATGCATTTATGTTTGTTCACAAAATATCTCATGAGTTACCGGATGGATTTTAAGAAACTCTCAAAAATGTAATCACTTGTAGACGTCCATCCAAAGATTACTTTCTGAGGCAACCTAATCAGGATGGCCTCCACAGCTAATTGACTTTAGCAAGCACAAAATTGTCTATAACTCCTTGAATTTTACAGATATTGAGCTACAATTTGATGTGGTAATATCTGACAGTCATTTAAAGCACAAACATATGAGTAAAAATGCACATAACTGTACTTTTAATCTTTGACTAAAACAGCTCCATTATTTGTCAACATAAATAATAAAAGTTTTAAATGCTGGTATTAAATATGGTGGGTGATGTGTATTCCTTCAAGGAATGCTAGGCATTTATTTTTAAATACTACATTCAAACATAAGTGAACATACACAAACCCACCTATACTCAGTCCTGAATTAAGTTCACAAAAAATCACTTTATCCCACATTATACTAGGTGGTAAAGAAGACAAAACACATTTTTTTTGCTCCAAACCATTCTGAAATATTTTATCATCACATTTTACATGCAATACTAAAGCATTTCTATCTTTTTACACTGTTGCTTTTGTTCTCAGTTAAAATATATTTTTTACATAATTTATTCTATTTTTTTTTCTCATAGTTATTTTGTCATGTTTTAAAAACGATACAAGGGCAATGTCCATCATACATTTAATAAGCTGCTCTTCACATCAACAAAGTCGAACAGCCAGAGGCAGCATGAAGATGTACTGGTCTTTGCGGCCATTTTGTGGAACTGTTTTTTGAAAGGGCCTATTCTTCCATGTTCATTGTAATTTGTGTTATTTACCTCACCTTCCCTTGACACTAAGCACTTCACATTTAACTGTTTGCATCATTACATGTTATTTTTAAATAGAGTTTCATATACCAAGGGAAACAACATGGAGAAAGCCAAAATGCTCCACTTGTGAAAGCAAATCTGTTGGGTCTTACCTTGAGATTTAGATGACAATTCTGAGTGGCTTTTCTGACCTGTGGCACTTCTGCGGGGGCGCCCACCTGTGGGTGGGGGATTTGTGGCAGCTGTGTTTGGGGGTGCATGTTTGATGTTTGAGAGCTGGTTGGAGGTGGTCCCATGGGGGGGACTTTGGGGCTTGCGGGGACTGGGGGATCTGCAGGGTGGGATTGGGGCTAGCTGGGGTGTTAGGCTGCCCTGGGGCTGCTCTGACTGGCTGGCTCGTTGGGACTGGGTGGACTCTTCCTGGCCTGTCTCTGGATGGGGTCGGGGCTGGAGGCTGGACCAGGGTTGTCCGGGTGGCACCTGGCTCTCGTCTTGGCTCATGGGCTACTTTGCCCCTACGACGGAGGGTTGGGCTGTCTGCTCTTCTCCACCCCAGAGAGAAGGGGACCATCTCCTGAGTCTAGGGATAGGCTGCCCCTTTGTGGGACGTCACCTGGACCTGGGAGTATAGAGTGTGTATGAGGGTGTGAGTAGGTGTGTTATGTCTTTTTTTTTGTCTGTATTTATGTGGGACAAGTGGATGTGTATTTTTGTATGTGAGGCTGTGGGTGGGGTGTATGATTGCGTTTGTGTATGGCTGTTTATCTGTCAGGTTGGGTTCTGGGCTGCCACCTCTCCTGGATCATCTTGGGCCCCTCATTAAAATGTGGGGCCAGTGTCCCCCCATCACATCCCCCACCGGTGGTTGGTGCCTCTGTCCGCCGGTGCGTGGGTGTCTCTTGTCTGGGGCTGGGTGCCGGGGTATGTGCCGGCTCGCCCTGGTGGCTGCTTGCTGGGGCCTGGGTGCCCGGGCTCGGTTGGGCCCCAGCTGGGGAATGGTGCGCCCTCGGGGCTCAGGTCTCTCTGTCCTTGGCCGGATCTACTCAGGGGGTTGCCGGCAGGGCTTGTGGGCGCTTCGCTGCAGCCCCTGAGATTTGTGCATCTTGACTGCCGGGGGCCACTGGGTGTCTGTGCCTCCGCTCTTCCTCGTGCCGTCCTTGTGTCCTGAGGGTGGATCTGTTGGCCCCCTCACTCACTACCAAATACTCTTAGGGAGAAACCTTATAGATACCTGCACACACAGGTATCTAGATTTAGGTGTCTGTCAGATCCACTTTCAGTTGGGTTGCGGTTGTCACTAATTACCCTCTTGTATTACCTTGCACTGTGTACTTTCCATTGAAGTTATAACTTTTATTATATATGGCATATGCTTTTTGTTGTTGTGGATTCTTTGTTTTGTTTTCTCTTTCCACAGGTCCCGAGGCAGATTTCAAGGGTGTGACTTGTTTTATCTCTATGGTTTTCTTTTTCTCTTCTACTTCTATCGCCTTTTTTTCTCTTTAAACCTTTTCCTCCATCTTTTTTTCCCCTTTCTCATCTTTGTGTCCATTACAATTGAAATAAATCCAAAGCAATTTTTAAAATAAAGTTTCATATACCAAGGGGAACATCATGGCGAAAGCCGAAATGCTTTCATTGAGGGGGTCCAGAAGAATACCTCTTCACCAGTCCCTTTTCTTGAAATAAAGGGGGCCCCTGAGAACATCTGTCAGCTCCTGTTCCTGAAACTGATAGGGGTCTAACGAGTGCTCCAACTGCCCTTGAGGGAGTCACTGAGAATGCCTCTCCACCAACTGCTACTAACTTCATGAGGGTCTCAGGCGATCCCTCATTGGCAGATGTTCTTGGAAGGATCTCAGAGGACGACTCTTGATAGTTGTTGTCTGAAAAAGGTCCCAAAGAATGCCTCTCCACCAGTTGCTGTTTCCAAGAAGGTTGCGGGGGAAAACTTCTCCAAAAGTTGGCATTCTAAAGATGATCTAACCACTCCTTTCTGTTAGTTCCTGCCTTCAACAGACAGGGTTCATCTAGACATCCCTACCTCACTAGCTATTCTTGTCCTTGTAAAGAGCAGTGAGAGTCTACTTACTACACCAATCATCAAAATAACCCTGCTGATCTCATTCGTTATCAGTGCAATCCAGATTTCTGGTTTTGGTGGACTTACACTGCTCAGTATTTCCATCTTGAGGTGTCAGGAGACGAGTGTTGCTCAGGTATATTATAGGTCTGACATATGACAAGGTCACAAAGTCATTTCCTGAAAAAATGTCCTTGAAATCTTTAGACTGCTTGTGTGAGGATCTGGAGCTAGCTCTGCCCTGGGGCGGCTCCTCTAACCTTTTGCTCCACAGGTGTTCCTGATTTCTTTAATGAGTCCTGCCAGTATTTAAGCTGCAAGCTGAGACCAGACCTTCGCTGGAGCATCAAGCCTATTTGGGTTAGATTCTCAGCCACTGAATCTAATCAGAGTTTTGTCTTGTTACGATAACCAAGTTTCTTGTGTTCAGGTTTTTGACACCTTGGGATTATACCACGTCACGGAAACTTACCTGGACCTCAGAATACTTACCTGGACTGGACACTCACTCCTTCACTATTGGAACACCTGGGATCACTTCTCCACCTTCCTCCACGCAGTTGGACGCCCACGGAGTATGTAAGAAACAGAGACATTGTTTACTCACTCAGCCGAACCTCACCGATCAGATTTGGTACCTGAGACTCACCCTGCTCCTTTGTTCTTTCAGACCGCTCCCGAACCTGGCTCTTTGTATATACATTCCCTGCACCTGTAAATAAGTACACTTACCTTAGCCTTGCCTCCGTGTCTGGTTTTGGTTTCGCTCATGGACAAACACTTCCTGGGTTCTTGTCAGCTTGTTCTTTCATGCAGGGACAAGAGGCCTCACTGTTTCACCTGCCTCCCTCTCATTCACACATATGTACTCAGTGTGTGAATGGGCGAATGACTGTTTGTAGTGTAAAGCGCTTTGGGGTCCTTGGACTATAAAAAGTGTACCATTTTAGTCTGTCTTGTTAGTGCTGACTTTCATCACTTGTCTTTCAAATGCATACCTTAAGTTCTCTTCCACCTGTTCCCTGATCTCACCACATATCACGTCATCTGCAAACATCATAGACCACAAGGATTCCTGCCTGACCTCATCTGTTACTCTGTCCATCACCAGAGCAAACAAGAAGGGGCTCAAAGCTAATCCTTGATGCCGTCCCACCTCCACAATGAAGCTTTCTATCACTCGTACAGAACACCTTATCACTGTCCCGTTGTCCTGATACATGTCCTGTACAAGGCTAGCATACTGTGCAACACCAGATTCCCGCATACAACACCACAGCTGCTCCCTCAACACCCTGTCATATGCTTTTTCTAAATCTACAAAGATAAAATGAAGTTCTTTCCGATCATCTCCGTACATCTCCATCAGCATCCCCCAAGCAAAGATAGCATCTGTGGTGCTTTTTCTTGGCAGAAAACCATACTGTTGGTCACAAATAGTCACCTCTTGTCTAAGTCTGGCTTCCATAACTCTCTCCCAGATCTTCATCATGTGGCTCATCACCTCCCCTGTAGTTGCCACAACTCTGTACATCACCCTTGTTCTTAAAAAAATGGCACCATTTCTCAGGCATTTTCTCACTCAAAAATCTTATTGCCACTGTGGTGATTTGGGTTTTTTTCCGGTGTTTTGTTTCATTTCTGATTTAGTTAATTGGTTTGTGTTTAGTTTCTGTTTTCGTGTTTTTCTCTTTCTCATTCCTCCTCAGTCTATCTCTCTCTCTGCCTTCCTGCCACGCCCACCTACACCTGTCAAAGTCTGGTAATCATGTCACCTGTCCCCACTTACCTGATTATCCTCAGCACTTTAAAACCCGGTCATTTCTGTCTATACTCCGCTGGTCCATTGTTGTTGTTTGCTTGTTGTCTTGACGTCTTTTCCTGGTTCTGCTGCTCCGTCCTCATGCTCTGTTTATCTTTTTGTTTTGCTGCCACGTCAGCTTTTTGTTTTCATTTGTTCCTTTAGTTTAATAAATTAGTTTCTGTTCCTTTACAATGAGTCTGCGTTCTGGGTTCGCCACCGTTCCTGACAGCCACCTCTCCTAGATATTTCCATATTGCCACTGGAATGTCATCAGATCCAACTGCCTTCCCCTTCATCCTTTTCAAAGCTTTCTGACCATCATCGTCAGTAATCTTTTCCACTTCCTGGTCCACACTTTCTATGACCTCTACTCTTCAATCCCTTTCCTTCTCTTCATTCATTAGCTCCTCAAAGTACTTCTTCCATCTTCTTATCACACTTTCCTCTCTTGTTAGAACATTACCATTTCGATCTTTAATAAGTCTAACCTGCTGCACATGCTTTCCAGCCTGATCCTTTTCTCCCTCCTTAGTGCTCCTCCTTTGCCTTTGCTACCTCCCTCTTTGTTCTATGTTGCATCTCCCTATATTCCTGTTTACTTTTTTCAGTCCTCTTGCTATCTCATCTCTTCCTAGCTAACTTCTTCCTCTGGATAGCTTCCTGCACTTCATTATTCCACCACCAGGTTTCCTTATCATCTTTTCTCTGTCCGGATGACACATCAAGTACCTTCCTAACTGTCTCTCTAATCACTGCTGCTGTAGTAGCCCAGTCATCTGGGAGTTCTTTCATACCACCTAGAGCTGTTAACGGCTCCTCTCTGAACTCGTCACAACATTCTACCATCCTCATCTTCCACTATTCGTTTTTCTCTGCCCTTACTCTTTTCCACTTCTTCACCACAATAATCATCCTTACTGTTAGCAGAATTACTTTTGGCTCAGCGTTCAACGTGACAGCACGAGACTCTGTTTGGCGTTCGTGTTGTTCTCCAGCTTTGTTTGGAGGACACACCCTTTATTTTACACGTGTGTGTTAAATTAGACAGATCACGTGACGTGACACACAATAATCCAATAAGAAAAACAAACAACAAATGAGAGCACAAAAATATTCACAATGTCAACACCCCCACTTGCTCACATTTGGGTAACTTCCTCTGACTCTGAATATTTCAACAAAAATACATTCATGATACACCAAACATAAACATTTCATACTTCCTCAACTTACTCTTTGTTGCTGGGTTGGTTAGTACATCTGCAACCATTTCATTAGTTGGACAGTACTCTAGAAAAACTTTTCTTTCATTTATAACTGATCTGACAAAATATTTAATATCAACATGCTTACATCTTTGTCTGTACACAGGATTCTTGGCTAAGGATATGGTACCCTGATTGTCCTCATAGATCTTAGCTAAATAATCCAGACCATCCATGTTGAACAACAGTTGTTTCAAGTATAAGCACTCCTGTACAGTAGCAGCTAGTGCCATGTACTCTGCCTCACATGTAGATAGTGCTACTGTAGGCTGTTTTTTGGTCCTCCATGATACTAATGGACCATCTTTATTTAGAATTGTACACTAACCTGTTGTACTTCTTCGATCTGATGTATCACCTGCCCAATCGGCATCACTGTATGCATATATTAGGTTCTCACAGGCACCCTTTTTAAAGCATAGTTCTTTATTTTGTGTGCCTTTTAGATATCTGAAAACATGCTTTACACATTTCCACTGCTCTGTGGTAGGATTTGCAAAGTCCTGTGCCAGTTTACTTACTACGAAGCTTAGATCTGGCCTTGTACATGTTGATAAATAGATTAAGCTTCCTACTGCCTCCCTGTATTTTCTGACATCATTGATTACTTCATTACTTCATATGCATTATCAGCATAGTTAAGTTTCTGCTCACAAGGGGTATTTCTTGGCTTACAGTTCTGCATGTCACATTTTTCTAGTATTTTCCCCACATACTTAGACTGTGACATTTTAATACTGTCAGCATCTTGTTCAAAGTCAATGCCAAGAAAATGTGTCAACTTTCCTAAGTCCTTCATCCTAAATTTGGACGCAAGTTGCTCTTTTACAGCTCTAAAGATATTCATATCACTGGCAGCAATAATCAAATCGTCTACCCATATGATGATAAACACCGTTTCTGTATCAGTCATTTTTGTATAAACACAATGATCAGCAGGGTTTTGAACAAACTTGATTTCACATAGGTAGTCATGCAACATTTTGTTCCAGTTTCTGCCTGACTGTTTAAGTCCATACAGAGATTTTTGCAGTTTATACACAAGTCTTTCATTTTCTTGACTTTCCTTCTTATAGCCTTCTGGTTGATCGATATAGAGTTCACACTCTAATGGGGCATGCAAATATGCTGTTGTTACGTCCATCTGGTGAACAAACATGTTCTCTTGTGCCACCTTTTGCATTAATACTCTGATGCTTGTCATGCTAGCAGTTGGTGAAAAGGTTTCATCATAGTTTACACCTTTCTTTTGACTGAATCCTTTGTCAACATATCTGGCCTTATATTTGTCTCATCCATCACTATTCTTTTTGATTACATACACCCATTTACCCCCCACTACAGCTTTACCCTCAGGTAAGTTGGTCAGGGAAAAAGTAACATTCTCCTTTAATGACTGCATTTCCTCATCCATTGCATTAACCCACTCTTGTGCATTCACTGATGTTACAGCTTCTTTGTAGGTTTGAGGCACTCCACTTATCAGTAATCAATGTTAACTATGTCCTCCTCATCATCAATGCTACATACATAGTTGTCTAGATAACCTAGTTTCTTTCTTTCTCTGACAGGGTATCGTCTCTCAGGTTCCTCATGTTTTGTTGTGTGGCTCGTACTCTGCATTGATTCATCTTCTGTGCTCAATTTATGGTCAGAAACATTTTCTGGATCAGCATCCGGAGTTTTGGTTGCTCTGGGGCTAATTCTAATCATATCATCTTTATCATCATCCAAAGTTACATTTGTCTCATGTTTCTCTTTGGATACAAATTCCACAAGCCTGTGCTTCTGTATTTTCCTGCTGTTTGGATAGTAGACCATATAGGCTGGACTATTTTTGTCATACCCTATAAAAATGGCTTTTTCACACCTTGAATCCAGCTTTCCTTTCTCTCGTTTGTAAGTGTAACAAACACATCCAAACTTCTGCATTCTAGAAATGTTAGGCTGCCTGCCTGTCAACATGAAGTAAGGCATTTGCTTTGTGCGATTGTTAAAACATCTGTTTCGCACCACAGCTGCTGTCTGAACTGCATATGGCCATAACACTTTTTGCAATCCACCATCGATTAACATACATCTAGCCATGTCAAATAAAGTTCTCCAGTTTCGTTCTGCTGTACCATTTTGATGTGGAGAATATGACGCTGAGGTCAAATGTCTGATACCATTTCTGCTCAGTAATACTTGGTACTCTTTTCCTGTAAATTCTGTACCATTGTCTGACCTCATACATTTAATCTTTCCATGTGAAGCCATGTCAGCAATAAACTTTTCAGTAGCTTGTACTGTGTCACTCTTGTTTTTCAGAAAGTATACAAAGACTGCACTAGAATAATCATCTTTGAAGGATAATGCATATCTGTGACCATCTTTGGACATCGGGTCTATAGGTCCTGCTAAATCTGTGTGGACCATTGCTAGTGGTACTTTCGCTCTCGCATCCGGCTCCCTGTTCCTAGTTTGAACAAATTTTCCCTTTGTGCAAACTTCACAATATGGCATTGGTTCACCTCTCCCTTTAATTTCCATGCCTTGAACAACATTTTCTAGTTTCAGTACATCTCTGTAATTGCAATGTCCAAGAATCTCATGCCAACTTTGTAAATCATAACATTTTTTACACTGATCACCACATTTATTGTCCATCGTGTGTAAGTAATACAGTTTGTTACATACGTGAATGGGGAATTTGGTACCGTCTCTGAGAAGAACGTTCCTTCCTTCTTTGAAGATCACTGTTGCTCCGCTGCATGTTGCAGCTTTCACTGAGAAGATGTCCTGCGGATATGAAGGGATGTACAGTGCGCTCCTCAGCACTGTTTTAAGCTGTCGACCTCTGCTGTCAATCAAACACACTTCCGCGTCTCCTCATTGCTTAGCAACCCCAAGACATTTGGATCCATCCGCCAATTCCACACAGTGTGTCTCGGCCTGGAAGCTTTCATCAAACCTCCGAAACTTCCTGATGTCTGTGATGATGTCAGACGTCGCACCGGCGTCCACCATCAAACCTCTTCTGTTGATCTCGTCCATTCGCGTGTCAGCATCGCTCACTCGGAAAGCATACTCGATGTTGCCACCCATCTCTTCGGCTATTGTGCGTGCATTGTCCCGCTGTTTTCTATGTCTGCAGGTTCCGTTGCTGTGACTGTTATTCTTACAGTAACTGCACCACTGCTTCCACTGGCAGGTTCTGCTTATGTGGCCTTTCATCCCACATTTAAAGCACACAATCTCAGAACTTCCTGCTCCAGGATCATTTGCACCTCTTGGTGCGTATTTCGTGCCAGATTGCACTTTAGTCTTCATCACATTGTCCTCAGATACTGTCGCACGCACATTTTCAATGTCTTCAAAACTTCTGAGTTTAGTTTTAAACTCTGCAAAAGTCAGCTTATCACCATCTTCGCTTTGAGTGATATAAATGGCAAATGGCTTAAATGTCTCTGGAATACCTTTCAGGACCATGGCAATCAGAAGTCTGTCGCTTAACTCCTCACCTGCACTTCTTAAAGCGGTGATCGCAGTCTCAGCTCTGATGATATACTCGGTTACCGACTCGCTCTGCAATTTCTGCAGTGAAGTCAGCTCAGTATACAGGTTGATCACTCTGGGCTTTCCTTTTCCGGCATAATGTGCCCGCAGGATTCCAAGCGCTGCACGCCCGTCGTCTGGCGCGTCATGCATGATAAGTGATAAATTCTTGTCATCCAAAAACTGAATGAGCTCTGCATAAGATTCTGCGTTTTTCTGTGTGTCTTCTTCTTCATCGTCATCATCGGTAGGGCTTGTCTGTTTCAGCCCTTGCAATCGAAGATGTCCGAAAAACTTTCTTTCCCATAGTTCGGAATTTTTCTCGTCTCCATTTTGTCCAGTCGGCTTCTGACACTTTTCTCAATTCATAAAAAGCCTGCGGTTCTGGTAAATTAAACAAAGTATGCGGACATATGAGTTCACACAGACCCACCATCCAATCACCGCTTAGTTGAATCGATTTTGCTAAGTCCACGGTGTAGTTTGAACTTTTATTATTTTTAAACACTTGTTTACTCGCCTTTGAAGGAAGAGTCACATAGAAATCGTTACTCGTCATTGTGGCAGGTGGTTAAAACTGCTCAGGGTGTCCGTAATAAAGCTCTCCATACAGAAACGCTCATCTTTATACATTTTGAAGATCACTGGCACGAATCCAGCTGTCAAATTTTGCAGGCCAGTTTTTCCAGCGGATGAAAACCTGTCTTTCACCCCTGATCGTGCGTCTTTTAAAAAAACTTTCCACATGATACGTTTGCTCCTCTACCAGTTTGACTTTCTGCAGCTCCGCTTCGTAAAAAGAGCCTTCGATCTGTTCCCCATCATAATCTTTGAGTTTGTATACAGGGGAACACGGTTAATGCACTGAGACACTGTGAATATTTCATCTGTAAAACTTTGTTCATATTTTTTATCAAAAAAGTGCAGCCCAATTTGCACTGGGTAGAATCTTTTTTTTTTCACAATTTTGGCACAGCTTGGAAAAAGCCTCCTTCTGGCTTGTTTTGCTGCTGGCGGTGAGGTTCCATCTTCTTCTTCTCCTTGATTCAGGTAGGTGTTATGCAGTACCGCCAGTCTGAGCACGGCCCAGTCATTGTATAACAGCCTCCCGACAGGAGATAACAAGCCCAGTTTCTCACTTTCTTCCAGCTGGTACAGACTTAGTTCATCTTTCTCATAATTGAAAACATAGCACCACGTACTGCTGAATCCGTGATCTTCTAAAGACCACTCCTGATGCAATAAGCCGGGCAGAGGTAATTGTGCTCTACACAGGTAGAACGTGCTTCTCCAGGGGGCGTCAGCTGCACGGTCAGAATGTTGATAGATGGATATTGGAGTTTCGCTGACAAGAGCAGAGTTATTTTCCTGGAAGGCTGTGATTGCTTTGTCCAGGGCTGTCCGTGATGAATCTTTTTCTTTCATAAACTGTGGAAGAGGATTATATTCTATAACTTAGAGGCAGCTGCAGACTGCAGAGTTCACCAAATATGGAAGAAGAAGCTATGTTCAAATGTCAAAAGAGTGTCCAGTTGTTTTTGCCAGAACTTCACAGAACAGGGGTGGTGATAACAAGACGTTTCCTGGAACCAGACTTGGCCAGTTGTTCTGGCTGGTTTCCTATAAGTGTCGTAGGAGTTATGTAAACTTCTGACCAATCACGAACTGGTCAGAAATATGTAATAGACACCAGTGCATTTCATCTGTATAAATACGCCCAGTTTCAAAGATACTTCGGGATTCTTGTGGATTTTCTGATGACGATAAGATGTGACAATTAAAGAGTCCCCCGTGTTCTGGCACTGAGGAGAGAGAGAGTGGCACTCATTTATTTCAGTGTAAGAACTGCCTTCAGATCCCACAAAACCTGTCACTTTGAGTATGACGAGAAGTGGGGAATTATCTCTCTCACGGAAACAAAACAAAAGTGAAGAGAGGAAAAAGTTAAAAAGAGACGAGACGAGACAAGAGGGGCAGAGAGAGCAGACCGGAGGGTTTTGCCCTAGAACTTTTAAACAAAGCTGGGCGTTGAGCTTCGCACGCCAATAGGCCAATCAGATCCTCAGTTCTCAAAAGATGGCAGGAGTTTCAGTGGTCATTTAACCAATGAGCAGTAACCCGAGAAGAGAAAACTAGGCATGACTAAGTCTTTGCATTCCTTTTCTGCCTCAAAATTGAATTTAATTAGCAAAAGGGAAAGCAGACTTAATCAGTGATTAATTTAAGTCTTTTCACATGAAGTTGATCCTTTAGAACTCAAAGAATCATGGTTATTAGCATGATACACTTGTAACCTGATGGGAGGTACAGAGTGGGTTTTAGGTACACATGTACCAGAACCTGTGGTTGCTCTTGTAACTAGAAAGAATAAAAAAACAATGTTAGCACAATATCACATGTTAACATGAGGGTTGCAGTCCGGAAAGTTTACATTTGATAATATTGTCCAAACTATACTGAGCAGAGACCAGAATCCCAAAAAGGGCACTGTGGTACTTTCTTTCCACGTCTAAAGGAATGTGATCATTCCTTTGATGTCTGTAGACTGAAGGCGTTATTTGTTTCTGAGTTTAACCAGGTCTTTTGTTGTTCTCTTCTCAGAATGTAAATTTCTTCTAAAGTAGTACAATTGACAACTTTGTTTCGCCTTTGGAGCTGAGAGGTATGTGACGGGGGTGTAGCTCGTGTTTAGAGTCAACAACAGTGATTAGTTTATGGCTATTGTAGGGTCCTCGGAAGGGGAACCTCATAGCATGAGGCTCCTTTTGGTCTGATAAGATCAACAGAGGCCTCTGGATTTCTTTTCAAAACACTGGTGGTTTGGTTTAAGTGAAACAGTCCATTTTTGCATTAGGCCGTTGATGCAAAAATAATCCAAACTCTGACGTATGACCCAAGAAGACAAATCAACACACGCACACACCTCCACACACATAGCACTTTTACAAAACACTTTCAAGCCTGGTCTTAGATGTCTTCTGGCTGCTTCAGTGTGATTTCTGAATGGACTAGGAAAGCAAGGGGTGATGAAGTCAACCCACTCTTTGTGTGCTTTTGCTCCACCACACAAGGTAGTCGACATGTAAAAGGCTGTGACATTGGCTGGCATTGCAGCTCATTGATGTGTTAACATAAGGTCTAAGTGACCCCCCCCGTGAGATTAAACAAAAAACAGATTCATTACCAAGAAGATCAACGTTGATGCATGGTAACTTTGTATTTAGTTTTATACAACTGGTTAAACATAAAGAGATTTGTTAAACTGAGTAAGTTGTTATGTTTAAAGTCAGAGAGAGACGTCTGTTACAGTTATTGTTTTGTGCTCCACCTTGCAGCTGAGTTCTGCTCCATGAGACATATTTGACTCAATTAATGATTTGTGAACAATCAGAGGGAGCTGAAAAATGGACTGAGCTTTGTGGCCATTTTTCAGAACTGTTTTGTGAAAGTGCCTTTCAAAAACAAATGTTAAGTAATTAATAATGTTTCAAAAATAAAACCTATTGGCAAAACTTTTGATACTATTGAGATAGACATTCAAAAGTAAATGGTTCACATTTTGTTAGGAAATTGTGGAGTAGCCTCAAGAGTAAATCCTTTTGCAGACAGTTTATTTTTGAAATTGTATGACTAACTGAGTTCAAAATGGGCAAGTTTCCAAACACCAAACATGATGTAAGATAAGGAAAGTGGAATAACTGAGGAGCCCAGAGCAATGAATGAGAGCATGACAGCAACTTTCCTATCAATTAAAGTAGAAATCAGAAATAATGAGCCTTAGTTGCACTGGATATCATCACTGTGAGAGTGAAAAGGCATTTAGTTACACATTGGTGCCTTGTGGCAATACAATTAAATGCTGAGCTCCTTAGAAACTAGTTTCTGACTTCACCACTGATACTCGTGTAACTGGGTTGTATTCCCGTTTTGTATAATTACACAAAATGTATATATTTTTTTGTTATTTGCATTGTTCTTTTACCTGACTGTGAATATCTTTGAAAACTATTATTGTTGTGACTCTGTCTTTAAGATCGGGAGCCCTCCTCTTCATTCTTCTTTTGTGGTATTACTGTTAAATTGTTTGCGCCCCTTAGGCTCTCCCCTTTTGTCATGTTGTCCTGGGGAGAGGTGGGTACTGATTATTTTTCAAGTGTAAAATAAAACCACATCCAGTTACTTATAAATTGACTGAGTTAACTTTCGTTTTGGGTAGGATTTGGAACGGGTGGCCAATAACATGATTGTTTTCTGTTTTCATTATTCTTGTTAGGTATGTCATTTGTACTAAAAGTTTATTTTGTCTATTTTGAAAGTTATGTGACATGTTTGCCTTTTGTCATGTTGTCCTGGGGAAAGGATTTGGAACGGGAGGCCAGTAACATGATTGTTTTCTGTTCATTATTCTTGTCAGAATAAACCGGGAAACTACCAGTCACACCGACGAACTGTGTTACGGCCTGTTCATTAAAAAAAACCAGCACAACGCAGAAAAGATCCGGTTACACTTGCTATATTCTGGGTCACATGATGTGCTGAAAAGATTGTTAATAAGCCCTAAAAATGTATTTTACTTTTGATTCATAAACTTCCTATGCTAAATATTTTAGCAACATACAAATTATTGTAAAAGTCCATCCTTGGTAATCTTTCAATATTTATTTCTTTACAACTTGAATTTACTTAGGTTTTTAATTTTATTATAAGTAATAGGTCTGCAAAAATGCCTTGTGATGGACTTGCGACCTGTCCAGGTGGTACCCTGCCTCTAGCACAATGGCCACTTGGGATAGGCATCAGCTCCCCTGCAACCCTGAATGAAAAAGTGGGTAAAAAAAAATGGATAGACGGATTCTGAACAAAAGGCTTCTTATTGTATGACAATAAATTGTAATAAATGTTTTAAATCATTAAAAAAAAGCAAGAAAACTGACAAGTAGTGTGTGCATAAGTACAACCCCCCAAAGTCAATACTCATACAGCCAACCTTTGCAGCATTTACATTAGCAAGTCTCTTCAGGTATGTCTTCACAACCTTAATCAGTCTAGCCACTGGAATATGTGCCCTTTCATCAAGTTTAAACTGTTCTAGCTCCTTCAAGTTGGATGAGTGTGAGAGGATTCTGCCCGCCCCAGGCTCCTTACTCCCTGTTGGATTGCCAAGCCACAACACCCTAGGTGGAACTGTGAGATGGCCAAATTGTTCTCTGTTCTTCCTGTGCCAACTTGCTTCCTCATCTAGCAGTCACGCCTGCTTCAAGGGAAAAAAAGTAACAGTTAAATGCAAATTAAGACAGAGTGGAACTATGGCAGTAATTATAGAAATTCTGCCATAGTTGCACCAACTCTGTCTTAATTTGCATTCAACTATTACTTTTTTAGCACTGTAACAACAACAGAGTGCATATTCTCATTTTTACAGTAGTTATGTGCAGGTATATGTTTACTGGTGCTCATCTGTTAGCCAGAGATGAGCTGTTATAAAATGAAATTGCAAACGGCAGGAATGATTCTCTGTAGCGTTCTCTATGGCAGCAGAGCTGAGTAAATTAATTTGAAAAGCGGCATTGCTGCCTTTATAGGATGCCATAAAGGGTATAGGACAGATTGTTCATGATGAAGAGCAGTTTGTTCAGTCACCTCATGTCCCTAACTGACTTAAAATTCTCCAAGTTCTGCCCTATGTTTTTCCCAGCATTGTTAATGACTTTATTTGTCAGGATTAATCAACTTGTCAACGGTGAGCAGCTTGAGGACAGACAGACTCAGGAGACGCAGCATGAAGGTAGGTTAGTTTATTTACAGTGAACAAGTGAACCCAGGACCAGGATCTGGAAGGGAAGGCAGGTGGTGAGTATTTGTTTAGTTGCTCGCAGGTGGTGTTGGTAATTGTTCGTTTAGTGATAGTTGTTTGTCTTTCAGGAGAGTGTTGAGGATTGGCTTGGAGGAGCGTGGTACCAGTTGTGGTCAGGGTAGAAGGTTTCCCAGTGATTTGGTTCCGGACGGAGAGGTAAGTACTTCCAGTACACAGGTTCTCAGAGGAGGCAGACAGGCAGCGTTGCAGACAGGCTCGAGTAAGTGGCTTCAGGGTCTTCAGGTGGCGGCCAGTGACTCGGATCAGACAGGGCTCGGGATTACAGGTAACTCTGAGAGTAGACGTAGAACACAAAAACATAAGTACACGAGAGAATGTTTAGATCTCTAGTAGGCTGAGTAGCTTTACCCAAGGCAAGCAATGCTCCAGCGCTGGTCTAATCCAAATGGCCACCTTAAGTATGCAGCCACTCTGATGAGCCAGATTCTCTGCAGCTGCGGGTGATTAATTCACCAGCCAATGAGAGAACAGGGACCAGCAACCAGGAAGCAGATTCATCAAACACCACATTATTAAGCATGCTGACATTTCTTGCACTGATGCTGCTCCCCTAGCAGACCATGACACAGTAGATGGCCCCTGCATCCCCAAACTGATAAAAAGATCTGCAGTCTTTTATTCCATACATTGAAGGATCCGAGCTTCCTCCAAACAACAACAACAAAAAAAGTCTGCTCATCCTCTTATTGTACACAGCATCAGAACCGGTGCTCCAGTCCAGCTGTTCAGATTTAATTCAAGTTTTTGTATCTGTTCAGAAGCTTGACTTCCTTCCCCATGATGTTGATGGCCCTGGTTATTGTTTTTTTTTCCTTTTGAAGACAGCTACTATCTCCTTTGTCTTGTTTGCATTTAGGAGCAGATAATTGATCACTCAAGATCACTTCACAAACTCCACCAGTTTCCAGTACTACAATTCCTGTCCATCCCTAATACACCCCACCACTGCAGAATCATCAGAAAACTTTGTAGGTGACATGACCCATAGTTCTACTGAAAATTTGAGGTGTGAACAGGAACAAGACAGATCTGTCCCCTGTGGGGCTCCGGTGTAACTGATCACCACATCAGACAGTGTCTTCCCAGATACATAAACTGAAACCTGTCTGACAGTCAATCATCAATCCAGGGGACAGTAAACACACTTACGGTCATCCAAGCAGCTTGCCACTCAGTAAAAAAAAGCTGGATAGTGTTGAAAGTTCTGGTTCTTGTCATTGTCCCAGATCTGAAGGCTCTCTTCTTCTCATTGAGCAGGACCTTGTATCTCTGGTGATACAAGGCTTGCTATTGGGAAAGCAACTAACAGTCTAGGTTGGGTAGGTGGAGTCTTCATAGAAATTAATGTAGTTTATTATGCAGTTGGTTTTGGCAATGATGTCATCCCTATGCAGCAGAGTACATCACAGTCAGTGGCGTCAGAGCAGTCCTGCAGAGCCTTGCTGGCTTCCTGACTCCACCTCCTTACACACCTTAAGGAACCAGGCAACCTTTGAACTGCAAGATTATACTGAGGTGTTAAAAGCACCAGGTTTTGATTTGAACAGTGTATGGGTAGAGCACTTCACAGAAACAGCATGCTCAATGAGTGAGTGTGTCTGGTTCCCTGTGCAACAACATGACAACCAGCCTTTTTATTGTTACCTGATCATTGCTAGCGCGCACAGATGAAGACGAGGCCATGGCAACTAGAGCGCCAGTCGAATCCACCCCCCGCTCAGTCTGGTGGTTCTTCTGCTTTACTTTGAGAGCATGGAAAATCTCCAACACGGGCTGAAAATGCTGTGCAAATCTGTCAAGATCATATTTTCTCCTCTGAGATATGCATTGTGTATTCACGTAAGCTGCTTCTATCGATGAAGCATGTTAGCTTTGAAAACCAATCACATGCATATAGAATATTGATGATGTGTTAAAGATAATTCCTGTTCCCATGGTCCCTGATCGCAATAGCTGGGAATATGTTGTTCAGCCAATGTTTTGAGCTGATTCCACACCCCTGTCATCTCAGGTCCCGCCCCCACGCCAAAACAGGGCCAGAAGTTTGAAGCCGAAAAAAAAAATCTGAAAGTTACAAAAAAACCTTGAATCCAAAAAGTAGTTCTGAACTTTTTTTTCCAGTTTCACTAATTTTTTTTGTTTCAAAACTTTCTTTCAGTTGCAAAACTTTTTTCAGTTATTAGGTTTTTTTTTTGTTTGTTTTCAAAATAATTTTTCGAAACCAATTTTTTTTCTTTTGAACAAACTTTATGACCCAAATTTAGCTCCATATGTTTCCCTTCCAAACAATGATAAAACAGTCCATTAGTATTAGAAAGAAATAGCACAAACTCTGATGTAGGACCCTACACTTGTTAGCGGACTCACAAAAAAAACAAACAAACAGCTAATTCCCTAGAAATGTTGCAGACTTTGGGTTAAAAACTGACTTGGTTGACACATTTAAATGACAAGCCTTTTGTTGCATTTGTTTTCTTCCATCCTCTGTAAGTGTAAAATAAGTGTGCAGTGTGACCAACTCAAGATACTCAAGATACTCAATTCAATTCAGTTCAGTTCAGTTTATTCATATAAACTGAACGAAGTCACAACAAAAATTGTCATTATGAAAAGCCAATTAGTAAAAAGTATCTAAGGAAGCTACCAGATTGTGATGAATCTTCACTTTGTCGCAGTGTCCCATCCAGAACAGCACATTGGCAACAGTGAAAAGGAAAAACTCCATTTTAACTGGAAGGATCCTCCAACAGAACCAGGCTCAGGACGTGCGGCCATCTGCTTTGACTGGCTGGGATTTAAGAGGACAGGAAAGAGATACAGACAAATACAGAATGACAGGTCCAGATCTACTTTCTATCGGATTAAAAAAGACAGAAAATTACATGTTAATGATAGAAATAATTACAGTAGAGCAAGTAAAGACAGCAGCATAATGAGGAAATGTGGTCAATTTGTCCTCCAGCAGTCTAACCCTAAAGCAGCATAACTAAGGGATACCTCAGAAAACCCAAGCCAACCATAACTAAAAGATTTTTTAAAAAGGAATGTCTTAAGCCTAGTCTTAAAGGTAGCAAAAGTTTCAGCCTCACGGCCAAAAACTGGAAGTTGGTTTTACAAGAGAGGAGCTTGATAACTGAAAACTATGCCTCCCATTCAACTGTTGGAAACTCCAGGAACCACAAGTAAACCTGCAGTCTGAGAACAAAGTGCTCTGTTTGGCAAATATAAAACAATAAGATCTTTTATATAAAATGGAGCTTGGTTTTTGAGAGCTTTTCATGTTAGAAGTAAGATTTTAAATTATATTCTGAATTTGACAGGAAGCCAGTGGAGACAAGTGTGAAGTGAAAACTATAATATAGACACTCCTTACCAGTTACCTAAGGATGAGTGTAACTCTGCACTGGCTGGCGAGGTCATGGGAGTTTATGGGACTGCCAGTACTAAGCACAAAGGTAACGCGATCTGGGGGAGTCAGCTAATTAGGAACCAAAACCCACTCAAAGAAAACCACCTGCAGAAGATGGAGAAAAACAAGTCCATATACAGGGTTCCGGAGAGATGACTGAATGAGGATGGGCCAGTTATTTGTTCAGGGTAAAATGCTATGTTTTAGTGATTTAGCTCAGACATCTGTGAGCTGGTAAGGAGTGTCTCCCTTAGTACTAAGGCTAATAAATATTTTAAACTGAAGATACTGTTTCTGATGATTTCTGACTCCTGGTTTCTCTGTGCATTTTCTGGTCTGTCAAGAGGAGAGATTTTTTTTAGAGTTTGAGTTTCATTTTCATTTAGGTAATATTTTGTCTCTGATTTCTTTTTCACTGTACATGCTTACAAAAATGTCTATGATTCATATGTAAAACTGAAGTTAATATCACACTTTGTTAATGTGTGTAAGCATCCTGTATCATAACTACATCTCTGCTGTTTGTAACAAATCGTGTGAAAATCTGGTAAAAATTCAGGGAATTCTGATTATTTTAGTTGGACATACAGCTTCCTCAGTACAAAGAAATAAGCATGGGGGCACATGAGGGACACAGCCAAGATGGCAGCCACGCTGTCACGTCAGCTCCAGTAGACAGCGCCAGTCTTTGAGTTGTCTACATAAATAATGTCTATGGTGGAGGGTAACAAGCTAACGTTTGATGTTTGCTAGCACTCGTAGGGGAAATGGTATATTTTATTATGAAATAGAGACGTTTGAATTATTAATAGTTCATAAATTATAATATGTTGGGGCACCACCCTCTTAAAGAGGGAAATATTACAAAAATCTACAATTTTTAGTTATCAGTCTCAACATTTAATTGCCCTAAATCACGAGTTCTTCACTTCGGATTAAAATCATAATCATATCTAAACACACACACTGAATTAAATTTTGCACTATTTATGTGACTTTTATTGAATAAACAAATATTGCACAAGTTCTGGCAGGTTATGAAAATATTGCACTTTTGAATATGGTAATAAGATACTGATTGAGGGGTTGTAATGGCATGAACGTTGAACAGAAAGTCTAATTGAATCGAAGAAGTAAAAATTTTGAGGCAGAAGGGGTTTGAGGAATTAACTTTGCGTAATGGAAATGAGGATCATTATTCTGGATTTGACCACCCGAGAGAGACTAACTCTATAGACCAGCTCAGAGCACCATCAGAAGCCAACCAGCAAACAGTTCAGAGAGTTTGTCCCACCAACAGAAGGTTTCCTCTGGCCGCTGTCTCTCGGTACCAGCCGGGAACCTTTTTAGGCCACGATGGGAGAAAGGTGACCAAAGATGTCGTCTCAAAGACACTTTCCATCAGCGGGAGCTGAGTCAAACCTTCGGCCGGTTCCAGTGGTCCAAACCGTCTGCAGCTCATCTTTAGCAGGTAGGTGAACGACTCCGGGATGGCCGTTCGAAGCTGGTTTGATGGTTAGGCTGGGGTGAAGAGTCGATCTCACAAAGACGGAGCAGTGGAATAAAAAAAAAAACTCGTACTGTTACTTATTTAACTGACTTACTAAGTTAACGTCAATGTCGACTACTGAAATAAACTGAAAAACTTCTTAACAACAAAAGTTTGGATCAAAGTGAAAAATGTGATGAAGTCAGCAATGCAGAAAAGCAAACAAACACAAAAACAAAACAAAAAGAGACAAGACGAGAGCCAGAGGAGCTGTAGAGCTTTGTGCTAGACTAGCATTTCTCAACGGGGGCGGTACCGTCCCCTGGGGGGCGTTGAGAGGATGATGGGGGGGCGCTGGCAGCAATATTTTCAAAAAGGGGGCGTTGATATTCTTTTGGGGGGCGTTTGCTTGGAGGTAAAGTTTACACCAAAGATTCACAACAATATCAGTTTAAACTTTGAACTACTTGAAAAAATATTGTGGCCTAAAACATTAAAACCGGCACAGAACTGCAGCTGTATCAATGGTGTTTCTCTTCGGCGCAGCTCCATGCTGCCTTCAGGAGAACGGGACATCAGAGTATTGTTTTTATAATTTGTCCCACATGGCAGTTACTTTGTAAACTCTGAGAAAAGAACACTTTCTTTAGTGGTGTTACCCTTGGAATTATTTATTTCTCTTACATGGGTTAATTTCTCTGAAGGATACACCGTGAGCGCATTGTTATCACAGCGGTTAAACATTTACAAGAGCAATATTCTGTTGTAGGACTTTCCCTGAAAGCGTCCAGCATTCAGACACACATTAACTCTTTTCCTGACAAGATGCTTTGTTGACATTACTGCTGAACAGCGTTGCCAAAGCATAGGAACACAAACCAACAATAAAAGATAAAATATTCTAAAACCAGAGACCTACGGCTTGACAAGTGGATCACAGCAGCTGCATCAGCCGGTGTAACACCGGATCGATGTCGGCTAACACTGCTGTGACTTTTCTCTGCAACTTCATTTGTGTCGTTGTGAACTTTAAAGTCTTATCAGTGACAATCTTTTATTAGTCTATGAATAAAAGCAGGGCTCTCAAGTTTCACGCACTGACTGTGGGACACGCATTTCGTGAAGCACAAATGCTCACACGCCACTTTTTGTATTTCTCACGCTAAAAAAATACACACGAAGACGCCCTTTTTTTGAACAGGAACCATTGTGCAGCGCAATGTTTTCTGCACGGGCTGGAGCACAGTAGGGGCCAAGTTAGCAAGTTTTCAGATCCGTCTGGCCATTTTTCAAAGCGACTAACGACAAATCTACTGACTTTTTTCTGTGTTATTGGAGACTTTGGCAAATAAATGTTTGGAAGCACCAATTATTCTGCAGCGTGCCGTAAGCCCCGCCCACTTCCCCAAACACTGACAGCTGTCAATCTCACAGCAGAGAGGAGACCCGCTCCACTCTGTGTCCACAGTGGCGCAGATCCAGTAGCATTTCCTGTATTTACCAGCTGTCTGCGCATGTGTAAATGATATGATCGATAACAGAGACACGTCACTGATCAGGCGCCCCTCCGCTCCTTCACCTCCCCTCCTGTCACGCTCCCCTCAAGCACGCGCTGGAGCGCGATTGTTTTTATTTGAATCGTGTTGTCATCTGATGACAGAGAGCTAAAGATGGAGAGGCAGAAAACTGAAGAGGCAGAAGGATAAAGATGTAGGGATGAAATAAAGCTTTTGAAAGTGGTTGAAAGAGAGCAGGAAGTTCTGTCTGAGCATCAAGAGGAGGCCTGGAAATGTTCAGGTTACAACTGTTTACTGATCAATATTTACAGTAGAACAGCATGACATGAAAAATAAAGGAACTTGGTTGTGTTATTTTGTTGTGCA
>NC_051438.1:1001026-1003130 GCF_001649575.2 Kryptolebias marmoratus
GGTGATTCATTTAAAAATATTATTTATATTAAAAAAGTGCATTAGCAAGATGTGTAATTTATTTAAAGCTATTAAATAACACTTATTTGACCATGTGACTTAGAGATGAACACAGAGAAGGAATAAAGGAGACAGACATGAGGTCAATGATCAGCTGCTGTAGAGGAGAGCAGAGATGACATCAGGCAGGAATAATTCAGCTAGTGAGGCCACAAAAACCTAGATGTCCATGAGGGTTTGAATTTCTGCTGACCACCACTGTGTCAGTTTGGGAAAATGAGTGCAGGCAGACATGGCAAGTTAGTCATCACAGAGGAGAATGTGGACAAGGGAGGTGATGATGATGATGATGATGATGATGATGATGATGATGATGATGATGATGGAGAGGAACAGAGGTGCAGAGGAGAGGATTGGGGCAAGACCTTACTCAGAAGATCCATCTGAATGGCCTTCACCACAGGAAGTGGGGGACTCATTGACTCATTGAAGCAGTTCATGGTGGAGAATGACCCACAGAGATGTTCTGATGGGCCAAACCCAATATCAGGTATTATATTTTATAAGTCCATGAATAAAGGTGGAGAAAATGGCCTTTGCATGCTTATAGTCCAATCAGAGCCGCTGTTCTCAAAAGAAGGCAGGAGTTTCGATGGTCATTTAGCCACTGAGCAGTACTCTCCTCGGAGGGGGTGTTCTGAGGGGAGAGGAGAAAACTAAACGTGATCAGATCTTTGCATTCCTTTTCTGCCTCAAAATTAAATTTAGTTAGCAAAAGGGGAAACAGACTCGATGAGTGAATAAATTAAGTCTTCTCACATGAAGATGATCCTTTAGAACGCAAAGAATGGTTATTAGCACTGTAAAACACATATATTGATACATTTGGAACCTGATAAAAGGTACTGCGTGGGTTTTACTTCCACATGTACCGTATTACAGTCAAATAACTTTAATAATGTTTTTACATGACATGTGATATGCAAATGAATGAAAGCAAAACAGAAAACATATAGACATGTAAAAACATTAAAGATGAAATGTGTGACTCTTGTAACTAGAAAGGAGAAAAAAACAATGCTAGCACAAATATCATGTTTTAACATGAGGGTTGCAGTCCAGAAATATATTTGGAACAGATTAAAAAGTTCACATTTGATAATTTAGTCCAAATTTATACTAAGCAGAGACCCAGGGTGCTGGTCTAAAGGAATGTGATCATTCCTTTGATGTCTGTAGACCGAAGGCGTTATCTGTTTCTTGAGTTTAACCAGGTCTTTTGTTGTTCTCTTCTCAGAATGTAAATTTCTTCCAAAGTAGTACAATTGACACCTTTGTTTCACCTTTCGATCCAAAACAGTTCCTCCTGTTAGCATTTTGTTGTTTACCAAATAACGTTAGCTATAATAACATATTATAATAAATGGTCAAATAACCAAAATTATTGTTCATTCTTAATTGTGAAAGTCCAAATTTCACTCAGTCATTCAAATCAGGTATGTCACAGCAGAGAAACACCTAAAACATCCAAATAAAATTTGCTACACTATTTGACTAATTTTCTTATTAAACAAATGCACATAAAAATCACCAAAATTCCTTTTTTAACATTTCAATAGATTTCACAATCAAATGAACAATTCCTGTATAATTCATGTTTTTTTTTATGAGCCTTAGAAGAAGCGTAAAAACAATGAACACCATGAGTTCTTCAACAGATGCTTGGGAGTGTGAAATGTAAATACTTATGTCACACAGTTATTGGTATTGCTTTATACACAACTGTTACTAAAAGATTAGTTTAGGTCAGAGTTCATAAAGTGAGGGCATCCCTTAATGCTACATTTGTATGTGATATTTCAGTTTTAAATTTAAGTTCATATATATATATATATATATATATATATATATATATATATATATATATATATATATTGTTGAGGAGACAAAATATTACCTAAATGAAACTCAAAACTTTAAAAAACCTCTCCTCACGACGGACCGGAAAATGCACAGAGAAACCAGGAGTCAAAAATGGTCATAAGCAGTATCTTCAGTTTAAAAGATTTATTAGCCTTAGTACTAAGGGAGACACTCTTACCAG
>NC_051438.1:1004649-1007859 GCF_001649575.2 Kryptolebias marmoratus
CAGGTGAATGATGACAAAACAGAACCAAAGCATAAAGAAGACAAAACAATACCAAGACAAGGACAAAAAAAAGCAAATACAAGAAAAACCTAAATCATAATGAGGCTGATTGGGGCATCGTGGTCGCTGACCCCCACTGAGACACTATGAGGTGGAGCTGTGGCGGCGGCGTCGGGCAGACCCGCCGGTGGAGCTGAGGCAGAAGAGGCTTCGTCGACCCCCCCTGGAGCGGCCTGGCGAGGAGCGACGATCTCGACCCCCTCTGGAGCGGCCTGGCGAGGAGCGACCTCGACCCCCTCTGGAGCGGCCTGGCGAGGAGCGACGACCTCGACCCCCTCTGGAGACTTTGTACAAGCTGTGGTGGCGTAGGGCTGAGGGGTCCGCGGGAGCGCCGTAGGAAGCACTGGAGACTGACAAGGCTGCGGGAGAGGCACTGGAGGCTGACGAGACTGCGGGAGAGGCACTGGAGGCACTGGGAGCTCTGCAGACGGAGCTGGTGGCGTGGCTGAGAGCAGAGCTGGTGGTGTGGCTGAGAGCAGAGCTAGTGGCGTGAAAGCTGTCATGACCAAAGATCCTGGGAGTCTGGGTGACCACCATTGAGAGGAAGGGGGCTTGATCAGAATCAGAATCAGAATCAGAATCAGAATCACTCTGCCATTGCCAGTAAACGAGTTACAGGCTAGGAAATTGTTTTGGTGTATTGGTGCAAATAAAACAAATACAAATGAATAAGTAAACATGAAAAAAAAAAAAAAAGAAAGAAATGAATTAAAGTGTACATGTGCATTATGACAGGTGGATAAAGTGGCTGTGTCGTACTAGAGTTAATTATCTGTTATTCAGCAGTTTAGTGGCGGAGGGAAAGAAGCTGTTCATGTGGTGGGAAGTTCTGGTCCAGATGGACCGTAGTCTTTTGCCTGAGGGGAGAGGATTAAACAGGCTGTGTCCAGGGTGGGAGGGGTCAGCTGTAATTCGACCTGCTCGTCCTAAGGTCCTGGAGGAGTACAGGTCCTGTACGAGTCGGAGGTTGCAGCCGATCACCCTCTCGGCAGAGCGCACAACGCGTTGCAGTCTCTGTTTGTCCCTGCTCGTGGCCCCAGTGTACCACACGGTGATGGAGGTGGTGAGGATGGACTCAATAACAGCTGTGTAAAACTTCACCATCAGCTCAGTTGGCATTTTAAGTTTCCTCAGCTGTCGTAAGAAGAACATCCTCTGCTGTGCTTTTTTGATGATGGAGCTGATGGTCGGCTCCCACTTGAGGTCCTGGGTGATGGTGATACCCATGAAGCGGAAGGAGTCCACAGTGGCGATGGTAAGGTCCTTGATAACAAGAGGGCGTGGTCGGTCTGTGGCTTTCCTGAAGTCCACAATTAACTCCACCGTCTTCTGGGTGTTAAGCTCCAGGTTGTTTGAGTTGCACCAAGACACCAGCCGATCTACCTCCGTCCTGTAAGCAGACTCATCCCCGTCCGAGATCAGACCGATGACGGTGGTGTCGTCCGCAAACTTAATCAGTTTTACAGACTCATGGCTGGAGGTGCAGCAGTTGGTGTAGAGGGAGAAGAGCACAGGTGAAAGTACACAGCCTAGGGGTGAACCGGTGCTGATGGTCTGAGTCTCCGAGATGGTCGTCCCCAGCCGCACGTACTGCCTCCTATCAGTTAGGAAGTTGGTGATCCACCTGCAGATGGAGTCGGGCACACTAAGCTGAGAGAGCTTATCATGGAGCAGGTGTGGCAAGATTGTGTTGAATGCGGAGCTGAAGTCCACAAACAGGATCCTGACGTAGGCTTTTGGGGTGTCCAGATGTTGCAGGATGAAATGGTGGGCCAGGTTAATAGCATCGTCTACAGACCTGTTAGCTCTGTAGGCAAATTGCAGCGGGTCCAGGGAAGGGGCTGTGATGGTCTTGAGATGGGAGAGGACCAGTCGCTCAAATGTCTTCATGACTACAGGCGTCAGAGCCACAGGCCTATAGTCATTAAGACCAGTAATCTGAGGCTTCTTGGGGATGGGGATGATAATGGAGGATTTGAAGCGGGCTGGCACATGACACAACTCCAGGGAGGTGTTGAAGATGTCTGTGAAGATGGGAGTGAGCTCCTCTGCGCAGTGTCTCAGGGTGGAGGGGGAGACACCATCTGGACCCGGAGCCTTACGGGGGTTCAGCTTGCTGAAGAGATTGTGCACATCCTGCTCCTGGATGGTGAGGGGGCCGGGGGAGGGGGCTGAGACCACAGTGTGCTGTAATGGGGGGAGTGATTGTTGGTGACTGGAAGGGTTTCAGGGCTACCTGATGGGCCATCCAAGCGACAATAGAAGTCGTTAAGGCTGTTGGCCAGTTTCAGGTCGCAGGCGGCATGGGGGGCTGTAGGCTTGTAATTGGTCAGCTGCCTAAGCCCCCTCCATACTGATGAGGAGTCGTTGGCAGAAAGTTGTTGTTGGAGTCTCTCAGAATATAATGATTTAGCTTTTCTAACCTCTGAGTTAAACCTATATTTTGCCTCCTTGTAGCTGTTTCTCTCCCCACTCTTGAATGTTGTATTTTTCTCCATCCAGAGCTGCCTGAGTTTACCTGTGAACCAGGGCTTGTCATTATTGTGTGATACCCTGGTGCGTGTTGGAACAATGCTGTCCTCACAGAAACAGATGTATGAGGTCACAGTGTCAGTAAACTCATCCAGGTTGTTTGTGGTTGCCCTGAACATCTCCCAGTCTGTGGAATCCAGGCAGCTGCAAAGCTCCTCCACTGCCACGTCGGTCCACTGCTTTGAGGTCCTCCTCACTGGTTTGACGAGCTTCAGCCTCTGCCTGTAGGCTGGTATCAGGTGAACCAGGATATGGTCTGAAAGTCCCAGAGCTGGGCGCGGGACCGCCCGGTATGCTCCACTCACAGTGGTGTAGCAGTGATCCAAGGTGTTCTCTGCTCTGGTCGGACATTTAATAAACTGTCTGTATTTGGGCAATTCCTGGCACAGATTACATTTGTTAAAGTCACCCAGAATTATGACTAAGGAGTCCAGAAAAGTTCGCTCCACGCATGTAATCTGGGTCGCGAGCGCACGCTGAGCTTCATTAACATTTGCGTCCGGCGGGATGTAGACGGCAGCAAGGATAAATGAAGTGAACTCACGCGGAGAGTAAAATGGCTTACAGTTTATGAACAGATATTCCAGAGCAGTTGAACAGTGTTGGGAGATCACAGTC
>NC_051438.1:1010361-1014138 GCF_001649575.2 Kryptolebias marmoratus
AACAACCAACATCAACAAACAACAATGAACCGGCAGGGAGGTGGAGAAGAAGACCAAGTTTTAAAGCAGAGGGTGATGAGGAGAAGTGGGAACAGGTGTGTGATTAGGAGTGAAGACAGCTGGAGATGGGTGTGACAGGTAACCAGAAAAATACTGAGCAGAGGACAGGTGAATGATGACAAAACAGAACCAAAGCATAAAGAAGACAAAACAATACCAAGACAAGGACAAAAAAAGCAAATACAAGAAAAACCTAAATCATAACAGAACAAAAACCCAGACACATGACAACATCATAGAAACATCATAATCAAATACAGATCAATCATGCATAATCTAAATGAAATATAGGATAATCTAAATGAAATCATGAAACTAAGCATATTTAAACATGAGTTTAAACAGTCAAATAGTAGCTAAAATAATCTAAATAAAATAATGATACATTTAAAGCTGAACTAAACAACAATTAGGCTAAGACAGTCAAACTATGAGCTAAGATAAACTAAACTAAACTAAATGTACAGGAAGGCTAAATAATCTAACATAAACTGAAACATGACAATGCTAAGCTAAGTGCACAACATGACTAATAGTACTGAAAGGCCCGCTCAACAGCCAACATGAGAATTACTAAGATAACTAAACTAAAATAACAATAAAGTTAAAGCTGAACTAAACAACAATTAGGAATCTAACAATCTAACAATATCTAAAATATGAGCTAAATTAAAACTAAACTAAATGTACAGGAATTAAACTAAATGTACAGGAAGGCTAAATAAGCTAAAACATGACAATACTAAACTAACCGTACAAAAAAACCCATTCTAATAGTACCAAAAGGCCTGCTACACAGCCAACATTAGAATTACTAAGGAAAGGGAGGAATGAGTGGAATGAGAAAAATGAGGCAGAGACAGTGGAAAATGAGTATGTGTGTGTAGAGACGGTGGGAAGACGGTGTGGTGTATATGTGTGTGTGTGTGTTTGCAGATAAGTCCATGAATCACGTCACAGAGGCCATTGTCTTTGATAATGTGATGGGATGTTTATCAGCCAGCCCAGAGCAGATCCACAGATGTCCTTAGGCAGGAGGGGCAGAGCATCTTCTTTACATAAAATCCAGGGAGAAATGGAAGATAGCTGTCAGGGAAGCCAGAATTTACAAAACAATAATTGTTTTGGGTCAGACAGACTTGTTTTCATCTGCCTTGAAAGTCTTGCTGATACTTCTCAATGGCGAATTCAAACAGCCAAATCCTAGGTCCATTCTGCCTGATTCGAGCGAGCAACTTTCTCCAAGATGTAACCCATATTATTTTTTATGAGTCTTGGAACCGCGATTTAGTCTGCGGTCCTGTAAAAGAGCCGCAGACTAAATTGCAGGGCAGAAAGGCAGAGAAGGGGTGGGGTTCAGGAGACAGAGAGACAGAGAGAAAAGAAACACGTCCGCCTTCCACCAGGAGCAGAGAGAGAGAGAGAAAAAAAATTTAATGTGACAAGCTTTTTCTTGGAATAATGAGAGTTAAAGCAAGCCTCACTCCCACTACTACACTTGTTTAACACCATGTTATCTCCTCTGTGGGTGTGTGCTGAGGCTGACAAGGGATGTGCAGATCTGTATGCCCCTTCAGCTATTTTACATGACAGCGTGACTTATAATCAGCACACACACCCTGAGTATGAATTATAGGCACGCGGGTTATCTCATACCCTTTACACAGAGAATTAGTTGTACTCACTTTGCGTGAAATGTGCACCAATGCATGAGGATTACAGCAGACGTTGGCTCAAGGGCAATTTAGTGGAGAGAAAAGTGTATAAAGAAGAATGGATAGTTGGACCTAACAGAACAAAAACATTTTTTTTTATTATCTTGCTAATGCTGGATAGAATGGTGAGAATATGTTTTAAATGGTGAGAAAATTACGTCATTTTAGCAGAAATTTTGCCTTGAAGATACTTCTCTTTAATGCAATTCCAAATTAAGTGATAAAAAAACCTAGTGTGTAAGTCTCAAAATGCTTAAACTTCATTTTAAAGTTTCATTGAAACAAATTATATTGTAGAAACCAGAGTTGAGACCAATGTTAAATATGCATCTCTGTAAAAAAAGCTAATTACATGATTTTTGTTACAGCAGAAAAAACATCCACCTTTAAGAGCTGATTTTTTTTAGCCTACAGTTGTTGTGAGCTTGCATAAATATGATTTAATGTATGTGTATATATATGTATATATAGATATATACATATATATCTATATATATCTATATAGATATAAAACTAAGATCATCTTCATCCATCCATCTATCTTCATCCGGGGTCGGGTCGTGGGGGCAGCAGCCTAAGCAGGGAGACCCAGACTTCCCTCTCCCCAGCCACTTGGGCCAGCTCCTCCAGGGGATCCCAAGGTGTTCCCAGGCCAGCCGAGAAACATAGTCCCTCCAGCTTGTCCTGGGTCTTCCCCTGGCCTTCCTTCTGGTGGGACGTGCCCGGAACACCTCACCAGGGAGGCGTCCAGGAGGCATCCTCACCAGATGCCCGAGCCACCTCAACTGGCTCCTCTCGACGTGGAGGAGCAGCGGCTCTACTCTGAGTCCCTCCCGGATGACCGAGCTTCTCACCCTATCTCTAAGGGAGAGCCCAGACACCCTGCGGAGAAAACTCATTCCAGCTTCTTGTATTCGCAATCTCGTTCTTTCGGTCACTACCTAAAGCTCGTGACCATAGATGAGGGTAGGAACGTAGATCGACCGGTAAATCGAGAGCTTCGCTTTTTGACTCAGCTCTCTCTTCAGCTCTCTCTTCACCACGACAGATCGGTACAGCGTCCGCTTCACTGCAGACGCTGCACCAATCCGCCTGTCGATCTCCTGCTCCATTTTTCCCTCATTCGTGAAAAAGACTCCGAGATACTTAAACTCCTCCACTTGGGGCAGGACATCTTCCCCGACCCGGAGAAGGCACTCTGCCCTTTTCTGGCTCAAGACCATGTGTCATAGTTTGGGTGTTTTGTTTGATTTCTTTGCTTTGTTTGTCTTTTGGTTTGGTTTTCTGTGTTCATGCCTGGTCACTATTCACCTCCTCAATGTTTTTCCATTCATGCCTGCCACGCCAACCTCACCTGCTCCTCGTCTAGTCCACAGCTGCACCCAATAATCACTTCTCCCTCAGTCTTTAATACCGGTCTCTGTTCACCAGTCTTCACTCGGTCATTCCTCTCGTTACCTCGCTCCATGCTCCATGTCACATTTGTTTTTGCTTTTGCTTTGCCTTGCCTCGCAAAGTCTGCCGGGTTCAGTTTTGGCCGGTTCATTCTGTCAAAGTAGGTGGAGAGCAGGATGAACCCAGGGTGCAGACTCGTGTCCAAAAAACCAAAATGTTTTTAAATAACAAACGGAAAACAAAGGGCTGGCGTAGCAGCAAAACAACTGTAACTAAAAACCAAACAGAAGACAAAGACAAGGCGAGGCAAGGCAAAAACGAGGAGAGACCAGAGATGAGAAACTAAACAAACAAGAAACATCAACAATGAACCGGCAGGGAGGTGGAGAAGAAGACCAAGTTTTAAAGCAGAGGGTGATGAGGAGAAGTGGGAACAGGTGTGTGATTAGGAGTGAAGACAGCTGGAGATGGGTGTGACAGGTAACCAGAAAAATACTGAGCAGAGGTCAGGTGAATGATGACAAAACAGAACCAAAGCATAAAGAAGACAAAACAATACCAAGACAAGGACAAAAAAAAGCAAATACAAGAAAAACCTAAATCATAA
>NC_051438.1:1014491-1021960 GCF_001649575.2 Kryptolebias marmoratus
CGCGTTAACCAACACAACCCTACAACATCCAGAGCCTTAAGGTACTCCGGGCGAATCTCATCCACCCCCGGAGCCCTGCCACCGAGGAGCTTTTTAACCATCTCGGTGACCTCAGCACCAGAGATTGGAGAGCCCGACCCAAAGTCCCCAGGCTCCGCCTCCTCAATGGAAGACGTGCTGGTGGGATTGAGGAGGTCTTCAAAGAATCCTAGTAAGCTAGAATTAAAAAGTTGTTTAAATTTTTTTCTTTAAGTTTCTATCAGTAATAAAATGTAGTCATTAATCAGAAATATGCTGGATGATGTCAGGACGAGATGAGCCTTCAGAAATTAAACTTGACACTCTAATGGTTATAAAAAACACAGGCATCCATAAAACTCTCAGCTTTGCCCAATATTTAACAATTAAAATGACAGTAATGGTTGCAGAAAGTGCAGGGGAAACTGAGAAAAGAAATGGCCAGATGGAAACATCAGCTATATGTTACAAATGCAGAATAAGCTTTTTAAAATCCAAGTACTTGTATGCTTTTCTTTTTTTTTCTTTTTTTTATTTGTTTGTTTTCTTCACTAAAGAACACATAACTGGTTTTATGATTTGACTTCATAAAAAAATAGTCTTACTGGAAAATGTGTTAGATAATAATTTATCTGCTTCTCAATTAAAATGCATCACTTGCACTTAATGTCCCTAGCTGGAGTACATTCAAGCACCTCCACTAACAAATTCAAAAAGGCTGGGTGTTTTGAACTGCCGTTCAGCACATAGGCACAAATAAGAGGTGCAAGGAAGCTTCCCTTTCACCTAATGGGGAAAACAACACACTGACTCCAAGCTAGGGGGCTATAACTAGGCCCACACCAGCCCAGCACCTCTTAGCATGGGCAACTCCAGAGTGGATTAAGTCCCAGTTCAACTGGTATGGCCCATCCTACAGGTATTGGACTCACAGCATGTCAAACTCATGACCTTGCTTGTGTCTCGTTCTTGGATTTTGGTTATGTTTAGTTTTTCTTTTTAATAAATTCGTTTTTTTTATTTTTGTCATGAGTCTGCGCTCTGGGTTCGCCTCATTCTCCACCCAACATGACACAGGCACTCGCTGATGAGCTGCTCTCCCAGGCCTGGCTCCAGGGTGGGGCCCCAGTAACCCAAATCTGAGCAAGGGACATTGAAGTCCTTTTTTTATTGTACCTTAATACAAGTGTGTGAATCACTCTTTGTCTGGCCTGTCACTTAGGGCCAGTCAGCCTTGGAAGACCATACTGGTGGCAATTGCCCCTGACAGCATGGTTCCTGGTATCAATCATCATTAAATGTTTCTTCCAGTAAATAATTTATTCTCCCTCTGTTGTACTTTGAGTTTCTGGAGTGGATCACAGAGTAGGGTGACACTTTATCTCCACAGATCACAGGGTTTGTCTCATTATTCTTACAAAAAGCTGTCTTAATATCTCTAATTTATGTTAAAAACACCATTTTATAACAGTTGGTGTTATAAAATGGTGTTTTTAACATAAATTAGAGATATTAAGACAGGCATATCTGATCTCTATCTCCTATAAATGCTGCTGAGATGGGAATCCCACACAGTGCTACATAGCAGAATCTCTAAACAACAACTTATTATATTAAAGGAGCTGAAAATAATTATAAATGGAGCTTCAAACATCCATCCATCCATCCATCCATCCATCCATCCATTTTCTTTTACTTGTTTTTTGTTGCAGGGTTGCGGAAAAGCTGGTGCCTATCTCCAACAATCATTGTACGAGAGGTGGTGTAGACCCTTAACAGTTTACAAGTATATCACTAGCTTCAAAAAATGTTTATGCACTGACCTTGTGGAAAAATTATTGAAGGTAGTTGTGCAATTTTAACTTGTACTGTAGAACTGCATTATGAAAGAGCTTTATAGACCAGTGCAGCTAACAAATGTTTTGATGAGAGGCATGTATATGAAATGCTATATGATTAAGATAAGTGACAAAAAGAGAAAAGAATATATTAAAGACTGACACTGTCAATTATGAACTTTGTATGTGAGTCATGATTCATGGTTGTTTCCCAATCTTTGCCCTCCAGCAGTGCTACATTTTAAAATTTTTATGAGCTGTGCAAGATATTGTTTTTAAACTGGGGTTCATAAATCCTTTGAGGCTCAGTCCACCTAAACTATCATTAATTTGTAACTGTGCATACTTAGACACATAAAATAAATAAATAAAAAGCCTAGGATTCCTTGAAAGAATGCATATCACCGATTGCCTTTCATACCGGAGTGTTAAACTAAAATAATTTTATAATGAGAAATGACAAAGTTATAAAGCATCCTTGTAAACACTGTTATGTACACTGAGATGTATAGATTCTGAGTTTCACTGAAATTTACCTAATGGTTCCTGATAGTTTGCTAACAGACAGACAGATTTGATTCCAACAGTTAATGCTAAGTTTTAAGCAATGATGTTAAACAAAATGGACAGTACTTATATAGTGCCTTTCTAGCCAACCAGACCACTAAAAGCACTTTACAACACAGTCTGTGCCCTCATTTTACCCATCCACACACACATTCAGCACTCTACAAAGAGAATCTGAATAAATCATTCTACAGAGTCTAATCAGTGGTTTAGATTACATTTATATATCGATGGAAAACACATTAGAGGCAATGAGTGATTCAGTTTCTTGCCCAGGGACATTTTGACATGTAGCATACTCGTGGAATTGAACCAACTAACTAATTGGAGGACAACTTCTCTAACCACTGAGCCACAGCCGCTTGTGTAGCACTCAGAGCATGTGTTGGGAATGACTTTCAACTACAGCCACATCTAACTTTAGCTCAATATATGCAAAACTGACTGAGTTAGAACTATTTTTGTGTTGGCTAATGTTGATCAGTTTTCATTTTGAATTAAGTTTACTTCAAAAGGTAATCAGTTAGATGGTGCAGATTACATCTAGTGAATAATTTCTGGAAGTTTCATTAAAATCTGTAAAGTTCTTCACAAGATAGTTTGCTGATGCTACAGATAAATGATCACATGCAGATACAAGCAAAAGCAATATTGCCAGCCTTTCACTTTCAAGAGTATCTAAGTGCCTTGATGATAGGGTTGCCAACTATCCCTTAAAATAAAGAATTACCCTGTATTTGAAACAAAAAAAAAACACTTTCCTTATTAAGTTGATAAGGAACACACTTTTTATTTTTAATACTCAGTGTAAATTTATTTATATATGATAAATGAAGTAGGTGAAACAGTGATTTTTTCTAATTGCTTAAAAATTATGGCTTTTTCTGCAGGGAAAGATATTGAACCCCAAAAAATACTTTGGGTAATTGAAGCTAAAAGTCGGCAACCCTACTGAATGATGAAAACATTTAGAAAAAACCCTATAAAAAGTCACAAATGGTCAAAAAGTAAACATGCTATATGTTGTGAAATATTTTGATATGTTCATGGTACAAAAGTCATACTGCCCTAAATATACCCTTTAATATGGCCTATGGGGGAAGGTCTTACTAAGACTTGTAGGAGTTGCTGCTGAAACACTTTCTAGTGAGGCTCATTTAATCCTGCAGGAGGAGCCATGAAGACACTTATTATGTTAAGATCCTGGGAGAAGTTTCAAAGACAAAAGGATGACTACGAAAGATTTACTGAACTTGACAAACACAAAGTTAAGAACAGGAGACTTTTAATGTTCATTCATGTTTGACATAGAGGGATGTGATTACAGCACTGTGGGCTTCAAATGGTTTGTTCTTCATTTGTACTTTTCAGCTTTTATCAGTAGCATTGAGGAAGATCAAAAGCGTTTTCAAAGCACCAGAAAGAAAGCTTTTATGTCATTAATGTTTATTTCTTTTGTTTTTTGTTTGTCTGTATTCCATATTAGTTAGCACATTATATTAGTCTCTGGAAGAACACAAACCAAGATCATTTATTTGATCTGTAGTGGTAACATATATATATATATATATATATATATATATATATATATATATATAAAAGGTAAATGGCGAACCAACCGGACATTGTGGTGGTGGATAAACAACAGAGGAAAGCAGTTGTGGTGGATGTAGCAATACCCAGTGATTGCAACATCAGGAAAAAGGAGTACGAGAAACTGGAGAAATACCAGGGCCTCAGAGAGGAACTGGAAAAGGCCTGGAAGGTAAAGACCACAGTGGTGCCTGTGGTCATCGGGGCCCTAGGGGCAGTCACCCCCAAACTGGAGCAGTGGCTACAACAGATCCCAGGAACAACATCAGACATATCAGTCCAGAAATGTGCAGTTCTAGGCACAGCCAAGATACTGCGCAGAACCCTCAAGCTCCCAGGCCTCTGGTAGAGGACCCGAGCTCAGAGGATGAAAGAAGACCACCCGCGGAGGGTGAGAAGGGAATTTTATTTATTTATTTATTTTTTATATATATATGTATATGTGTGTGTGTGTGTGTGTATACACTATACTGACAAAAGTATTTGTTTGCTTGCCTTCCTTCACACACGTATGAACTTTAATTATTTACAAAGTTCCTGTCACTGGAACTAAGCGGCCAAGGCCAACTCCTGAAAAATAACTCTACACCCTAATCTCACCTCCACCAAACTTTACAATTGGCAAATTGCAGTCAGACAAGAACTGTTCTACTGGCAACTGCCAAACCCAGACTTATTTATCACATTGCTGGTCATAGAAGCATGATTCATCACTCCAGAGTACATGTCTCCACTGTGCTGAAGTCCAGTGGCAGAGTGATTTACACCGCTGCATCAGACGCTTTGCATTACACTTGGTGATGTAAGGCTTGGCTGCAGCTGCTTAACCATAGAAACCCATTCCATGAAGCTACACACTGTTCTTGAGCTAATCTGAAGGCCACATGAAGTTTGGATGTCTGTAGCTACTGACTCATGTGGAAATGTTTATCACCATTTTATATTTAGCCACCATTTTAAAAGCTTTAACAAGTAGTTGTTTAGTTTATCTGGAAAGAGAGAGATAGGTGGTACACACCCTGGAATGTGAGCAACGGACATTTCAGCAAGGAAGGGGGAAGGAGAGACCTTTAACCTCCAGAGAAGGGAGGCAGTGACCCACCCGCTGGAGGAGGGGGAGCCCAAGTTGTTAAAACCAGAGAACATACTTTGTTTCCTCAGACAATCCTGGGGTGATGGCTTGACTAGTTTTCAAGGTGATGTGTATCTCATTCCCATTGAATGTGTCCCAGATACATCTGGTTTTATGACTGTATGAATGTTGACTAAGGGTGTTTGAATAAATGTTTTAAACTTTAAGGTAACATCTCCTGAAGGTATTTCCCAACAAACAAAAGAGGTAAAGATAAAGGAGAGGTAAAAGGAGAGGTAAAGATAGTTTATCTCGACACTCAACAGAACGTCAACAACCTTTGTGCACTATGTGCCTCAGAATCTACTGAGCCCACTCTGTGATTTTACATGATTTTATGACAGAGACTGTTTCTGTCCTTCCCAATTGCTTTAACTTTTTAATAATACCACTAACAGTTGACTGTGGAATATTTAGTAGCAAAGAAATTTCATGACTCACTTAGAACTGAGGTAAATGGCTTAAAACACTTGACAGCAGAACTCCAAAAAGACAAAGTCAATATGTCTAACAGCATTCTTGACTTACAATCCAGAAGTATGGAGGGACAGTATAATCATACATGGATTGCCAGAAGTCAAAAATGAAACTCACCATAAATCTGAAGAACTGGTCAAGGCATTCCTAGTGGACAACTTGAAAATGAGGTCGGAGGAAGCTGAAACTATTCGCTTCTTGAGAGTCCACCATATTGGGAAAACTAAAGCAGACCAAAAAAGGCCTCATCCCATTGTGGTTAAAGTCACTGACTTCAGGATGAAGTCCGCCATCATGTGCAGGGGAAGAGAGCTAAAAGACTTTAACTACTCCATCAGTGATCAATTTCCACCAGAGATCATGAATAGACAGAGAATGCTCTCCCTGATACTAGTGGAGGCGAGGAAAAGCAAGAAGAATGCGTGCCTGACTGTCACTAAACTTTATATCAATTGGCAACTATACAGGAATTCTCATGTCACATATTGGTTGTGTGGAGGCGATGAAAACACTATCCCCGGACTTCAGGAGACTAGTTTGTCCATGAGTTTGACTGTAAACTCTGGGGAAATACGATGATGTCACTAATGCGTCGCCATTACTATGACAACTGGTAAATACTTAAGTCCCTATTTAATTTTATTTTTTCAACTGTGACTACTCACATTTTCTGCTAGGCATGGTTTGTCGGACTGATTGTTATGAAAATCCCATTTTGCTCTTTTCCTCCTGTGCATGTCTGTTATTTTGTATGTAAGCATGGTGCCTGTGTCTCATCTGACTGTCTTATGTATGGAGACTATTCTTGTGATCTCAGATGTAGGACCTCAACTTTTAGATGGTTTGGATAATGTAAATGATGACAGTGGAGATGCCCAACACTGTATAGAACATACTATTAATTTTACTTGTAGAAATTATGATCTTGCAAATCTTAAATGTCTTTCTGCTCATAATATTTTTTCTGTCATGCATGTCAATATTAGGAGCTGCTCTAATCATTATGATGAAATTAGCTTCTCTAATTTCTATCATAGACTGCAGCTTTGAGATTATTGCTTGCAGTGAAACTTGGTTAAATGACAAGTCATACACTAATACTGTTAACTTGAAGGGCTATATGTTTTATTATAAAAATAGGCTGGGGAGAACAGGTGGAGGTGTATGTTTGTATGAAAATTCCAGTCTCCAGGCCAGTGTTTGTGATGACCTGGGCCTGGATGACGGTAATTTTGATTCACTTTTCATAGTAATTTATCGTCCTCCTGATTCAAGCACTTTTGTTTATATGAATAAGTTAGTTGGAATCTTTTATTCATTCAATAGGAAAAACATTAATTGTATCCTCAGTGATTTTAACATTGACATCTCAAAGGACGACTCAATTAAAAAGGAGTTTTTCAACATCCTTCACTCCATCTCCTTCTTTCCGACCATAAATTCAAATTCAAATTCAATTTCAATTCAAATTCAAAAATACTTTATTAATCCCAAAGGGAAATTAAATGTTGACGTAGCTCATTTAAATCAAGGAGTTATTATAGATGGTGATGGCTGTGGGCAGGAAAGATCTCCTGTAGCGGTCCGTTTTACAACTAATCTGATGAAGGCTTTGACTAAAGAGACTGTTTTCTGATGACGGCCTCATAAAGAGGATGGTCAGGGTTGTCCATGATTTCCTTGATTTTATGCAAAATCCTTCTTTGCATCATCATCTCCAGAGGTTCCACAGTCATCCCCAGAACAGAACCAGCCTTCTTTATCAGGTTGTTGAGCCTTTTTAGGTCCCTGGCTCTGATGCTGCTGCCCCAACAGATGATGGCAGAGGAGATGACACTCTCAAC
>NC_051438.1:1023452-1050662 GCF_001649575.2 Kryptolebias marmoratus
TGCAAAGAGAAATCCAATCAGTAGCATCAAAACAACCCTGTAGGGCTTCTTCAGCTTCCTGTGACCACTTTCTCAGTCCTTTTTGTAACAGGTAGTCTCTGGACAAGGGGTTTATATTGTGAGCAGAGAAAAACAAGGTTGTGATCTGAGTTACCCAGAGGAGGTCTTGCTTTGGAAATATATGAATCATTGACATTTGTGTAAAACAAATCCAATGTCTTGTTTTCTCTGGTAGAGCAGCTGACAAACTGTTGAAACGTTGGCAGTGTGGTAGAGAGTGAGGCATGATTAAAATCACCAGATATTGCCATAATAGAATTGGGGTGTTGTGTCTGTATCTTAGCAACGATGGAACTGATGACATCACATGCATTGTCGGCAACAGCTGAGGGTGGAATGTAAACAGCCACCAAAACAACCAGTGAACTCTCTTGGCAAATAATATGGACGAAAACTTACTGCCAATAGTTCAATGTCAGGACTGCAGAGACGACACTTCACAGTAACATGTCCTGGGTGACACCATCTGTTGCTAACAAGCACTGCCAATCCACCTCCTTTCCTTTTCCTGCTACTTATTAAATCTCGATCTGCCCGTATAGTCAGGAAGCCCGGCAGAGAGACGTTGGAGTCAGGGATATGATCCTGCAGCCATGTCTCAGTAAAACACATAATACTACATTCCGGATACTCTTGCTGGATTCTTATCAGGGCTTGAAGTTCATCCAACTTGTTAGCTAACAATCTCACGTTGCCCATGATGATGGATGGCAAAGATGTTTTGAACTTCCTCTTTCCTCTTTGCTCCTGCTCTGGATCCACGATGCCTCCTTTTCAATTTCTCTGGGATTTCTGGCTTCAGTTGTTGTATTATTTCTGCCTCTGCAATGTTAATCAGCTGCTCCCTGTTGTAAACCACCCTGTTGCTATGGTTATGCATCATAACAAAAGAGTATAATATAAAAAGTATTAGAAAAAATCAATCTGCACAGCATCCAAGAAAAAAAGGTATAGTTGTCCAAAAAAAAGCTATTTTCCAAGGAAAAACAAGAATGAAATTTGAAAAAAGAAAATAAATCTTAACGAGAGGTACAGAGCTACTCCAACGTGCTGCCACTCTGAGTCGGCGCAATTCTAGAAGCTTACACTAGAGTAACACACTCCTCTAGCTTTATCATTGACAGTATTGTTACTAATATCCAAAATACTAAGCTAGAGACTGGTGTGGTCATGTCTGATATATCTGACCATTTTCCAGTTGTGATGTTTGAAAACCTAAAGTAAAGTGCTGAATGAAAGAACTCTGTTACAGTTATGTCTAAGCTTAAAGACTAAAGCTTGTTTTCAATGCGTGTGATCCCGATGATGCACATAATAATCTGATTTATGAATTATTGGAAGCTATCATCAAAACTATTCCAGAAAAGACTGTTAATGGTAAGAAAAAAAATAACAAAACCCCTGGCTTACCAAAAGGATACTAAACTCTATAAAATATGAAAATAAACTGTACACGAGGTACTTAAATAAACCTAACGATCATAACAAAATTATGTATCACTTGTACAGAAATAAACTGACACACATAATAAGAAAGAGCAAATGTAATTATTATGCTAATTATATAAATTCAGCTCAGGGTGATTCTAAAAAGACTTGGTCAGTTATAAATGAAGTCCTTAATAGGGGCCAAAAACTTTTGGTGCTCCTGGAATCTCCATTTGGAGATTCCCATCAACTTGCTGACAGTTTTAATAATTACTTTGTATCTATAAATCAAACCTTGCTAACAAAATCAAGCATCCCCAGGGAGACTTTTACAATAAACATCTTTAAGGCAATTATTTACACTCTTTTTTTATGAAACCTACTGATGTAGGGGAACTAATGACAGTCATTAAAAAAACTAGAGAGTGTGATGATCGGTGTTGTTTCTGCTGCTCCTACCCTGATTGTTCTTCCTGAGACTCACCCTCTGCAGCTGTGGCTGATTTCCCTGATGGCCCCCACCGGTATTTAAGTCTCAGTTCAGATCTTCGCTGGAGCATCACGCCTTCTTTGCCTCAGGATGTTACTACAGGATGTTCTTCGTCTCCTGAAAGCCAGTAAGGAAAGACACAAATCATTACCACACTCGAGCCGTTGTTTCCTCAAGGACCTCTCCATACTTGCAACTCACCTGGTTTATCCCCGCCCTTGCAGACCCCCAGGATTGTCTCTGTTCCGGTTCCCAGAGTTTTTTTCAGTTTTGCACCTGTAAATAAAGTCACTTACCTTTATTTTAGCCTCAGAGTCTGGTTTCCGGATTTCGCTCTCTAGACACTTCCTGGTTCATGTCAGTATGCTCCAGCCAGAACACGTCTAAGAATGGCCCAGAACCGGAACTCATTTGTTTTTCCTCCCCCCTGCACTAAGGGTTCCTCTTCCCTTTTCAGACCGTTCCCGTTGTGCCCCGCATGTGGGTCAGAAAGCTGTCGGGAGACATGACCGAATCCTCGGGTCAGTCCACTCTCGCGGAACCCGCCTCTGAACCCGCCTCCCAGCTGGCTCAACACAAAGTCGTGTTAAACTCTCTGTGTGAGCAGCAGAGTTTCGCTACTCAACGGTTGGATCAACTAACACTTTTAATACAAGAAATAAACCAGATACTGACGTCCCCAGCCCAACCTGTTCAGGCTGTTCAGGCTCCCGCTCCGGCTGCCGCGGCTACAACACAGCCTCCTCCTGCGACCTCCCACTTCCGTGACGTTGCCTCACCCACTCCTGAGAGCTTTTCTGGTGAGATAGGGAAGTGTGGGGGGTTTCTGCTGCAATGTTCTTCAGTGTTTCACCGCTCTCCTCAGTCATTTCCAGAGGATGCCGCTAAAATATCCTATGTAATCGGATTGCTAAGGGACAATGCATTAAAGTGGGACGAAGCTAAATACAATTTTCTTACCATTTGTCGCACTCCCTTTGACCAGCTTGTATGAGATTTTGAGCAGACATTCAGTTACAAACATAATGAGACCGAAATCAAAAGGAGGCTCTGGAACCTTAAACAGGGAAGGAGATCTGTGGCTCAGTTCACGATTGATTTTCACAGCCTGGTGGCCTCTTCTGGGTGGAACCCCCAAGCATTAAAGGGAGCTTTTAGGGGTGCTCTTAATGAACAGTTAAAGGATCACTTGGCTTATAGAGATGAACCCCCAACCCTAGAGGATCTGATCTCCCTGACTATCCGCATCGATAATCGCCTGCGTGAGAGGCTGCGTGAAAGGAATTACAGGCCCCAACCCACCTACCCGTCCGCATCTCGTCCTCCTTCCGGTGTCCTAAAAATGGAGTCCCATACCCTTGAAACGGAGCCGGAGCCCATGCAGCTTGGGCGCGCCAGGCTGACTCATGAGGAGAAGCAAAGACGATTTGAAGCAAAGGAGTGTTTTTACTGTGGTGACAGGAAGCATTTTGTTGCATGGTGTCCTCTCCATGGAAAAGGGCCAACTAACTAGGTAAACGAGGGGTCCTGGTGAGTAGTTAGACACATTCCCTCGGCTCCTGTTTTTTCCTCCACATAACTATTATCAAGCACCAGTTGAAAACCCCCATCCTCGCGTTGGTGGACTCCGGAGCCGAGCAGAACTTAATTTCTGAGGATATCGTTCGTTGTCCACGGACTACAGTTCATCGCCTCAGTGAGTCGGGTGAGTTTTTTGTTTTTTCATCACACACTTCGCAGATGATTTTGGGCTACCCTTGGTTGAAGAAACATAATCCCGTCATAAACTGGGCAGAGAAAAGGATAGAGTGTTGGAGCGATTTCTGTTTGAAGAACTGCCGTCTCAGTTCTCCATGTCAAAGAGTTCCTATACAGCTGGAGCTAATAGGATTTGCAGTTAAATCCTGCATGCAATTTCAAATTCAATTGTTAAACCTCTTGCATACTGCATTGACCTATCATTACTCCATGGTGTAGTGCCTAAAATAGTGGCGGGCGGTGCATTTCACACTTAGGCCTTCAGTGATGTCCAACTTAGTCAATAAATACCTTTCATTATGCCATCATTTACAACACCAGGAGTGGAGAGTAGTTAGAAACACACTTAAGCACTACTTGGCATTGCATCACCTCAGTTGTGTACAAAATGGGCTATTATCCGGCGCATTTTAAAAATTAACAAACCCGCATCAGCAATTAAAACACATCTGGTATGCTACTGTCAAAACTAAATAATATAGAATAAAATAAATAAAATGTTTTCACTCACCGAAACGGCTGTGTCCCCCAAAACACTTATTTCACCACAAAATCCATTCTCCTTTCTTTCCTCAAAAAGACTTCAGTGACTTGGTAGTACAGTTTGTCTGTGTGTTTCAGTTCCAACAAAAAATCATTTTCTATGGACACGAAGGCCAATGCTGAAAGCCGCGTCTGTCTAGTTGTGTTTCTTGCATATGTTTTAATTCACTTTAAGGCTGAGAATGAGCGCTCAACAGAAGCAGTGGACACAGGGATTGTCACAGCCAAACAAGCCAGTGCGTAAAGCTGTCCCATACTGTCACTCAGTTTTTTGATCCTAAGAAAATCAAGGAGATCCACTGGACTTTTCCCCTCAAAATCAGTCATGGCATACATTACAGTGAGTTCTGTTTTTAGTTGGGACAGGTCGAACAGTGCGCCGTGACTTTGTGTTAAGCTGGAAAAGGCTGTTTGTGGAAACTTTCTCTGGTATGTCTGGAAGTGCTGAGGGTTGAGAAGGGAGAGAAACAATAGTTTTTCGTGATCTTGAAATCGATTCCGTATCTGGCAAAGAATGCTGTCCAGACTGTTGCTGTGGAGTTGTTGGTAGTGTGTGCGGATGTCGCCTTGCGCTGTGGCATGGCCTCTGCGCGCGTTTGGACCACCTGAGATGCTCACCGTTTCTTCATAAATCTGACTGAATCTGCCCCTGGCGCCCTCAGCTTTGTCACAAAACTCGTTCACCCTTGCCATGCAGAAATGTATATCCAGTGTTTTAGATTGTAGTATTCCAAAGAGCACATCAGCATGCTCAAAAAGCTCATTAAATGTGTTGAGCAAAAAACAAAACTCAAAATCATCCAGGTGCTTATCAAATTCATCTGCACAAAGCACAGTGTCCTCATCATACTCATCATGATGTTCCAGTATGTGATCAAACAACTCTAGCACAATCCTCTTCTCGTGGACTACATTCCCCAATCGTGATGAATACTGCCACCGTGTAGGTGCAACATGAGCATTACCAACGTCTGTTGTCTCATCCACCATTACATTTTTTATCTCTATTTTGATCTCTTCTCTCTTCACTTCAGCAGTAGCCTAAATTAGTTCATTTTGTATTTTGCCAGATGTTCAAGTAAACACTCTGTTAGTGGACAAATGGTAATGCAAGTCTGTGTCATGCTCAGCCATTAAAGAAAGAAGTTCCATGTAGTAACCTATGTTTGAGGACTGACTGCTGTCATTGTGTCCCCGAAATGAAAGCTCTTGTTTACCCAAGAACACAACACAATCAATTAGTCTTTTCAATCTCCCTGTTTTTCTTCACCTTTTCATTGCTCTCTTTCCCTGCGCACCTTTTCGTTGAGCTGTGAGTCCACTTTGGTGTCCCCGAAAGTTTTTAAAAGCACCGTAGCTCGCAAGTGTCCAGATGTGCTTTGGTGTCTCATTGCTGCTTTAGTTAAACAATTTAAGTTTGCAAATCCAGTGTAGCTCCACACACCAAATCGATGGTTTGCAAACAAAAGGCATTACCAGCAGAACAATTTGCAGCATCCATCAGAACCCGTAAGCCAGGGGTACTGCTCGTAGTTGCTTGCCTGGAAACGGCGGACAAATCCCTTCCCCGCCTGGGACAGGTTAGCTAGCTCGGGGGTCCTCCTTTTACGATGTCCAGATTCTCTTGAAAAGTTTGTCTGGAAAATGGCTTTGCCAGTGTATCAGCAACCAAATCAATATTTTGCTCTCCAGCCATTGTCGGTTAAAAAAGTTTCCAACCGTTAACACTCCCGGCTTATGTGTGCCTCCGTTCATCTGCATAGCGCTGCCGCGGCTCAGGTATCCATATCTAATCACGCCTGCACTGACTGTTCTGAAGGCCTGGACAGATTTCATGCAGCCTGACAACATAAAACAGCTGAATTCTGATTGGATAAAAACTCTAACCTAAAAACAACAGCACTGGAAGGAGCATAATATGACACGACGAGAATATGAATACTTTTAGATATCTAAGTAAATTAAAAATTAAATTAACCTTTATCATAATTATGATCATAATTTCTGGTTATGTTAGGCCAGCAGAGAAGGCCTTGCTGGCCCTGACCGCCCGCTACTGCTAAAATAGCTAAAATTGCAAAAATTATTTCAATTTACAAATGTAGAAATGAAAATGATATTAGTAATTATTACCCTATTTCTGTTCTTCCAGCTTTATCAAAGATAGTGTAATTGCAGAATGTATTATAGGGTAACACCTGTTGTTGTTGTTGAGTCCTGACTATGTTATGACTTCTCACAGAATGACCTTGTTTACAGGAGTGATGTTGAATTTTCTCCTCAAGGGAACTGCCTTGTGTGAAGTGAAACTATAATATAGACAATTCCCACTGTCTCTACCTCCTATCTAGCAAAACCACAGCTTTTCAGGCATCACACTTTGGAGATAAAACTATACGTTTAAACCCAAGAGGACAGTTTAAATTCACTAACATTCAAAATCATTTATTTCTGTTACTTATAATGCCTTATGACAGTATTCCACAAAATAAAATAAAATATAACAAAATATTATGTTTTAGAGTGCTCTTGTTACAAAACTGTGAGCTTTTTAATATAAAACCACTTTTAAGAAATATATACAGACAACAAACACTTTCAAATCTTGAAAACACCTTGTTGAAATTCAAGTATTTCCAAGGACTTCAAGCACCTGTACGAACCTTCAACATAAATTATTACAGTTTGTGTGCACATAAAATTGAGAATTAATTAGCATCAACAAGTTAACGATTAGGTCAGCAGATTAGATTAATAGGTTCCTTTTTGGGTAATGTTTTGTGTTCTGTTTTCATTTATATTTTGTGGTCTGTTTTGTTTTGATCTGTCTGTTACATATTTTGTGATACAATTACTTATTCTCTTGAAAAATCTGCAACCCAATTTTAACCCTTGTTTTTTTTCTCTTCACCCTCTGAAGAGGGAAAAGGAGTCACGCACATACAGGGAATGTGTGTGGGAATACACCCTTCCCTTTTCTTTACTCTCCCTCAAGTGTCTAGGAGGACAACATTGTTTCTCTTACATGGCATTTTTCCGTTTATCTTTCTATATCTGAAGTTCACCTCACCATGCTTCTGCAGTTCAAATCATACCAAGACCAGTGACAAAAAAAAAACAATTCATATCTTTTCTGGGCATTATAAATCCGTGTATCATTCGTCCTTTCCATTTTCAATTGACAATCAAAAATCAAATAATGGAAAACAGATGCACCTAAGAGCCTTAAATTTTCTCAAAAATCTGCGGTGTGCCTTATAATCCGGTGCGTCTTATGTGTGCACTGAATTCCAAAATCTGTCCCTGACACTGGATCGTACGGTAATGTGTGCAGGACCGGTATGTACGCTGGCAGCGATAAACCAATCAGAACATTATGTACTATAATACAATTCGGAGTTTGCCATTATTTTGGGAGGATTAAAAAAGATCTGTAGGGATCTGGAGTTAGCCCCGCCTTGGGGCGGCTCCTCTAACGTTTGGCTTCACAGGTGATCCTGATTTTGTTGATGAGACCTGCCAGTACTTAAGCCTCCGGCTGAGACCAGACCTTTGCTGGAGCATCGAACCTCCTGGGTTAGATTCTCAGCCATAGTATCTAATCTCAGTGTTGATGCTTTGCTAACTAAGCTCTCTTTGCGCCTCGATCCTAGGTTCTTTGCCACGTTAGGGATCTTCATACCTCACAGAAACTTACCTTGGATGTCTGGATACTTACCTGGACAGGACTACTGGTTTCTCGTCTTCTGGATCACTTAGAACACCTCCTTCACCTCCTCCACGCAGCTGGACACCTCCTGGACCTGTAAGAGCAAAAACATTATTCAACCACCTAATAGACTCAACTGATTGTAGGATTGGTACCCGAGACTCACCCTGCTCCTCTTACCTTTCAGACCATTCCCGGACCCGGCTCACTGTAAAGAACTTGTCACCTGTAAATAAATTTACTTACCTTTAGTTACGTCTCTGTGTCTGGTTTTGGTCTCGCTCCTGGACAAATTACTCCTGTGTTCATGTCAATAACCCCAACCGCTGGACGTTGGTGTAAACAGCGCGTTCAAAATGAACTTGCGAGTGGCATGGGAGCGATGGATGACTGACGGGAAACATACATTTACTAAGTCGGGGGCAGCGCCGTATGAGTTACGCCATCATACGTGAATGGATTGTGGATGCCTGGGCTAAGGTATCTGCTTTAACTGTTGTCCGAGCTTTCATGAAAGCCGGCATCATTGCTGAACAGCCCCCTGGCAACGAGACTGACTCCGACAATGATGAGAGGGAACCGAGCATGTTTGATGGCGAAATTGCCCAGCTGGTCAATTCAGACAGAAGATGAGGACTTTGATGAATTTGTGGAAGAATGATAAAAAATAATATGTAAAATAATTGTTACATAGTAGAATAAAGTTCAACCAAACTCACTGTTTTGCTTTTGTGACCTTTTTTTTTTTTTTGTAGACCTTATGTTTTAGCATGCGCCTTATAATCCGATGCGCCTTATGTATGGGTTAAGTACAGAAATGGACCCCATAATTGAGACTGCTCCTTATAATCCGACGCGCCTTGTGGTGCAGAAAATACGGTAACCTATGTTGTATATGGAATTATGTGATGAATGTATGATGTGTTTTGTTGTGTTTTTACTACTATTTTGTGATAACTGTATGTAATTTTATGTATCCAGGCTCCCTCTATGAGCTTTCAATAGCTTTTTGGAGACCTGATTTACACACTGTTACCTTACTGTTATGTATTGTATAACATGATTCTGTGTGTGTGTGAATAAACTGAAACTAAATAAACTGAATTGTTAGTTCCTGTGTAGTCTGTGGAATTCTTGTGTAGTTTTTTTCTGTCTGTGTCTCTGTGTTCCCTGTGCCATAATTCACTCACCTTGAAACAGTCAGTAGTTTTCTATGCCAGCCTGTCTCAGCCATCTTACCTGTTCCTAATTAGTAAACAATCACCTGTGTCCACTTACTCATCACCCTCAGTCCATATAACCTGTTCCTCAGCTTCTGTTACTCACTGATTCATTGTTGCAGTAATGCACTCTTTGGCTCTCATCATTCCTCCTTCCTTGTGTTCCCTGTGATCTCTGTGGTTGGTAAGTTTTTTTGTTAATAGTTTCTGCTGACAGGTTAGGCTTTTTGTTTTGTTTTATTAATTAAATTAGTTTTACTTTTGAGCTCCTCGTATTGGTCTGCATGAGACCAAATCCTCCACCACCTCCATCCACAAAACCAGATAGTACATAAACATTACCCTCAAGCATGCACACGTTTTTAACAAGTTAGCAATATCCACTCTGTCCTGCTGGTGTATAGACTTGCAGTGTCATGTGCTGATGTTATGAAAATGATCTGGGGGTAATCTGTTTTCACCGTTCCACGTTCCCAATGCGGTCGTTATATGCATAGTTTTGTCGGCCATGACGGCTCTTGTGATCATCAAAATCCGAATCTAAAGAGTTTTCACTTGATTCTGAAGATCCAGCTTTTGGTTCAGGTTCATATTGGTATTGTCTATATCCATTACTCCCACAAAGTTTTCTGGTAATACTTCATATTCAAAAAAGGCTTTTTCTTCCATTTCCACTAATAACCAATGGGACAGTAATGGCATTCTTGGTTCTTTGGCAATATTTTGAAGCCAGCAGAGGCACAGTGCACCTAGGATGGCAACTCCACTCCCCAAATCATCCCACTTTGGCATCTATTAACAAAAACACTAAAAATAAGTTGTGTAACCTTTATGTCAGAAATATGGGTCCCTGGAATATTTTGTAGAAGTGTTTCACTAAATGACATTCGTGCAATATCAATATTTTTTTAGATTTGATTTAATTTCTCCTTTTAAATTACCCCTAGTTTTGGGTTCATTCCCACAGATTCCTATGAATTCCCATAATTTCAATAGAAAGTTTTCAATTTGGTATATTACTAAAGTAACTTTAGTAGTAAAGTTCCACAGCTTAACTTCCCATGGAAAGTTTTTGCCCATTTTGCAACCCTGTTCACAACACATATTCTACTTTGCTACTTACTGTGCAAGATCTTTGCTCAAAACTTTAATTTGTTAACTGTTGGAGTTGTGGAATTAGTCAAAACCAAGCTTTCACTTAAACAGCATTTAATTATAAGAAGAGCAGCAGTTCTGCATATAATCTAAATGTTGTGGAATAGAAGGCCTTGTATTTATTCTCCCATGCTTTATTTAACATTTGATTATTAAATCTTAATCGGATTTGTGTTTATCGCCATTTTATATTTAGCCACCATTTAAAAACCTTTAACAAGTAGTTCTTTAGTTTATCTGGAAAGAGAGGTATGTGTTAGAAGCCCTGGAATGTGAGCCACAGTGCCAGGTGCGAAGGGGGAAGAAGTTGCCCTTTGACCTCCAGAGAAGAGGGACATCCTCTGAAGGAGGGGAGGGTACCTAAGCATTAAAACTAGAGAACATCCTTTGTTTCCTCAGACAGTCTTTGGGGCACTTTGCTGACACTTTGAGGTGATGTGTTTTCCCACATTTTTTTTTGAGGATTGTCTCCCAAATGCATTTGGTTTTATCTTTGTAGTAACCTGTTTTCTCTCTGCTTTTGGTAAAATAAATATTTAAATTTAAGGTATTGTCTCCTTCCGGTCTCTTTTCATCAACCAACTCGGGTGAGGTGAAGGAGGAGGAATGCAGGTGAAAATCCTTACCTCAACAGAGTCAACACTGTTGGTAAGCAAACTATCTCATGAATCAATTTTAATGAAACTTTCAGGATGTAAGCACTGGATATCCATCTATATTTGATTACCTTTTAAAATGTCTTTCATAGCTAAATAACTTGGAGACACAAAAATTTCTATAAGCAAATTTTATAGATATTGAGTTAAAATTTGATGTGGTAATAGCTGATTTATCCACAACATATATTGTAAACACAGAACTGATTCTAGAAATGTTTTCATCCACACAAAATGACTCAAATGTCATAGTAACTATGAGAAGCCTGTGTGTGGAGCAGTAACACTGTAGTGAACATATAACAAATAGAGGGAAAGAAGATGTAGCTTCAAACTGTAAACACAAAAAAGAAAAATATGAATGGAGAATACAAGAGCAAAAACCAAAATATTACACACAGATGAGGAATTGGAACTTCTCCTACTATTGACCCGAGTCTTTTCAGTCCAAATCCATGAACAAAATGGATGATTTCAGGCAGAGTATTCAGCAATGGGTACAAAGGGTCCAGAGTAATGTATTTATCCCAAGTGTAAGGCAGTGAAATTATTTTCATCTGCATTTTTTTTTACATGTACACTTGATATATATTGTTGATCTTTTTCTGCAATGTTTCCTTTATTATTGTTGACAGTTCAATAAAATGATAAAAATCTTTTAGTCCTAGATTTGTTTTGTGTAATACTGGTTTCTTCTTTTTGCTCTGTTCAAAGCAATTTTATTGTTCATAGATTTTACTAACAGACAAGTAGGGTTGACACCAACAGTTATTTCCAAAGATTTAAGCAAAGATCTTGCACAAGAGTAGCAATTGGATTATGTGTTGTGAATTAGTCTCAGCTACAACTACACCTAACTTTAGCACATTAACTGTAAATTACCTGAATTATAGCAATTTTTGCATTTTCTTAAGCCAGTTGTCTATGGCAGCTATCTTGGAATGTGTTGACTCCAAAAGTTAATCATTTGTAGTGTTGGGGATTTTTTAAGTTACCCAACCTAAACAAAGAACCACACGAAGAGAGAGTAAATTGTCTTTTAGGATACTTTTGCAAAAGGAGAAGTCACTCGAGTAACAACCTTTTGGGTCAAACTCCAGCAAGTTTGTAGCAGCAGAATCTTTTTATTACAAACAAGGAATGGGTGGGGGCTGAATCGGTCAGGACCGGTTCTGCCACACAGATTAATCACACAAACAGAACTTACAGCATGTAGTGAAACATTCTGTCTATCAATCCTGATACAAAGATTATCAGAGGTACAGTGACGTTACTTGGGTGATTGGCTGGCCTACTTAGGTGATTTGCTGACGCCTGTAAGCACGATGAAATGTAAACATGATACAAATGAACTCAATTAATATCTCTGACATCCGGTGTGACACGTAGGCATGTTTTACACATAAACACAAAGGCTGGTAATATTGAAAAACCCTAACAGTAGATATGTTAAAAGACAGCTGTCATTCAGAGTTCCATTTTGCTGAACAACAAAACACCAGGTGTGTCGTCACAACCCTATCAATTGTCTCTTTCACAAAACACGTCAATCTAGGACCTTCTGGTTTATTGCTGTGAGTTCTGAATGAACCGAGTTGCCAAGGGGGGTTGAAGCAAACACACCTCGATGAGCCTTTGCACCACAAAGCAAAGTAGTAACAGAGCCAAACCAGGTGACATGTGAAAAGGTAAGCTGGCTTTGTAGCTAAATAATGTGATGAACTGATGACCTAAGGTCTGTGTGACCACCCAGTCACAGGATTAAGCAACAACAACAAACAGATTTGTTACTGACGGGAGACTGATGAAGATGGACAGCAACTTTGCATTTAGTTAAAAAAATTAGTGAACCACAAAGACAATTGCTACAATGAGTTGATTTGTAATATTTAGAAAACAATTGAAGTGAGATGTCTGTCACACATTTAATGTATTGTGCTTCACATTAACTCAGCTGAGATCTGTTCCATGCCTCTTTTTGTTCTGTGATGCTTGCTTCATTTCTGAAAGCCAACGTCTTGTGGGACATGGCCATTTCAATTAGGAATTTATAAACAGCCAGAGGCAGAATGAAGACTGACTGGTTCTCCTACCACATGGTGTACCACTAGTCTGACATTGAGGGAGAAATTAAAAAATAGGAGGACGTTTTATGCAGTTAAAATTAACGCAACACTGTTGAAGCTTCTGCTATACCAAGTTGGATTAAAGCATAGGAATGGAAAAAAGAAAGCAGAAACTGACAGTGTAAAAGCAAAGAAAACAAGCTACTTTGTCAGGGTCTGTGTTTGTACGCTGCACGAATTGTCTGCAAATAAGATGAGACACACTTGAAAGTTTTCTGTGTGCATCTTCCTGTGTGTGCTGGGGGTGGGAGTAGAGACGGCTGATACACAATTCAGGGCTTCTATTGTCAATTTAATGTCCTTCACTGAAAACGCACAAAGGATCTGTGTTGGCAGACTGACTGTTGACAGTGAGAACACAAACATCTACAGGATATCCATGATTCCACTTGAGGTACGGCTGTCTACTTCTGTCACCATGCAGTCCCAGCTGTCTGTTGAAAGCTCTGTCAACTGAAACCAAAGGAAAGACATAAAGCTTGTCCTGCTCGTTTCACTCAGAGATACAAAACTATGTTTAATGACACATACACAAGATATTTTCACCTCATTTTTCCAGTAGTGTCACTGCAACCAGAATTGTTCACAATGATATTAGGGATCCACATTTCAGATGGTGTCTGTCGCATGTCAGGGGGGGATGATGTTGACTCTTCCAACTGTAGACTTCCTTTAGTGACATTCATAAGCTAATTTAAAAGGCAGATATTCAGGAATGTCTTCACAAGAGTTTTCCAAAACATTAATTGCCAAAAGGTCATACTTGTAAAAGTTTTTTTTTTCTTTCTTTAAATTGTTTTATCACAAGCTCCTATAGTCAAAAGGCAATAATGTTTTTTATCTGCATGTTTGTGTGCATGTGTGTTGGTTTGTCTGTGAACAAAACATATTTTCAACGACTGGACAGATTTATTTAAACTCTTAGAAAATGAAAAGTTTAGTGTAGTATGAAGAAGCACTCCCTTTTTTATGACCTCTGACCTACTGTCATCTTTCACTAACTGTTCTGTAAAATGTTTTTTTCTGACCTGAGTAAATCTTCATTGTTCGGGGACATGTGTATATACTTATGGATGTCTAATCAGACATTGACAACAATCACACATTGTTTTCATGCTTTTTTAAGGCTTGTGAAGAAAAACATGATTCAAAGAATCATGAAATGAGATGTTTATTTGATTAATAAACTTTTGAAATATGAAAATTTATTGTTGATCATTATTTGTGTGCAATTTTAAAATATGAAACATCATTCAAGTGTTTTAACAACCTTTTTCTCTTTTGTCGTTCAGGAAAACTGTATTCAATTACGAGAGTAAAAAAATCTTTGAACTGAGTGAGATAAAGTCTTTTTGCACTATGTGTTATCGAACAAAGTTTAATATCAATCTGAAGAGAAAGCCTTGGCGGGTGACTGCAATTCAGTTCATTATGCAGTTCATTTGTGAGTTTGTTGTATGAAGACCATACCCTCGTTTCTTTGTTTCATTTTTGTGACCTGAGAAAAAAACATTTTTGCTCTGTGTTTTTATAAGTCTATCAGACAAAAAGATAAAAAAATTCAAAATTGTAAAGAGAAACTTAAGTTGAAAACAACTTTATAAACTTTAAGAGAATTTCTCCAGTTTGCACATGGCCAACTCCTTCTGCATTACCTGCCTCCCAGCTGACTGTCTGCAAACATCATCACCCCTAAGGTGACCATGAACAGAACGCTGACCACTGACCCTCAACAGGCTCTGGGCCTTAACCTGCCTCCTTGTTGTGGTGCTGCTAAGGCCTGAGAAGCCTCCAAGTTCCTCAAAGACTAAGTGATGACTAGCCTTCCACAGCACCTATAACTCTGTGTGACGAGAAAGATAAGAAGAAGTGATTTTAACTGATGCAAATTAATAAATAACATCTATTTTCCAATCAGATATTTCATCAAAGCTAATCTGACAACTTGGCAGAAATATTATCTTCAGACCAATGTCCAAAGTGAACTATTTATCAAAACAGTTTAAAGTATTCAAAATTCTTGCAGAGATTAAAAAAAAAAATCAAACATTCTCTTTAAAGAATTCTTCTCTTTCAGATAAACACTATATCAACTTAGATTAGTAAAGTATTACTTGTTGCTGTGTTTTACCTTCAAAGTAAATATTTAATAGTCATTTCTCACAAAATATTCCCTAAATCTTAGTGTTAAGCTAGTTTTTGTTATGTTGTTTTCATAGTTTATTGATGATTCTTTGTTCTTGATTTTAGTTTTATTTTTGTAATAAAACCTTAAAGACAAAATTTGGTTTCCTCCTTATTCAGTGTAAACATTATGATAGAGTTCCATATAATTTCTCAGCTGTTGAGATATGATAAGGATGAATAGATTAAATAATCTAATGATTGAATTCCTATAAAGAATAATCAATCTATGGTTAGGTCAGTCTAACCTGGTGCCCCTGCTTCAACGAGAACCTAATATGTGGTAAGTTGAAAAAAGGTTATCACCCTTCCTTATTTTCATTTATCTGCTACTTGAGCATTTCTTGGATGAATGCATGGTGCCCACCACCTTTCATGCCAGAGTTTTAAACTAAAATCACCCTATGCTAAAAAGGAACAGAATTATAATTGTTTTGGTGGGATGACTCTCAGCTGCTACAATAGGAAATATACCTCAATGTCTGTAATTAGCTGTGATTAGCTGTGGCAACCATCTTGAATTGGGTTGATTTCAGAAGGTAATTAGGTATAGATGCTTAGGTAATGATTACTTTCTCAGAGTTTCACTAAATCTGTCCAGTCATAATCTGCAAACAGACTGACAGTGTTGAGTCTAATTCGTAATTCCAGAGTTTTAGGCAAAGATGTTGTGCAATGTGTAGTGTTTGAAGTGTAAAGTGGGCCTGTTTCTCAGCGATTGTCACTGACTACCACACCAAATTTTAGCTCAGTATCTGTACAATTGCCTGATAAATAGCCACTCTACACTGTAAAATCCAATAGCTACACTGACTTATATACATTAGTTAACTCTTCTAGGTCATCAACAATATGCTCTTATGACTTGTATTTATAAAGTAACAGTTATTTGGATTGTGAAAAACGCAAAATACTCAGTGTTTAGAGAGAACATTACTTTAATTAGAGTTAAGCTAACTAACAACAATAAGTAGCCAACGTCACTCCCACTGCATATTCAAAGAAGAAGAACTGCACATGCACAGTTCAGTCTCTCCCGCTGAGGGACGGAGGAGTCCAGTACACAGGCCAGGACACCGATGATAGCCTGGTGACTCGATCTTGTTTCCTCTTTTGAAAAATTATAAGGTAAGTTCTCAAGCAAGCATGTTTGTTAATGTTTTAATTACTGCTATAACTGTTAGCATTAGTTAGCTAGCTAACAAACCAAACAGGCATAACGTTAGCGTGTTCAGGCCAATTCAGGCGGTTTGCCACAATAATCCTGTGATGAGCTTAAAATGTTTTAACAGTTTTTAAAGCGTAGTTATTTTGAAAGTCCCACATTTGAAATGCTCCTCAAAAACTTAAAAGACCTTTCGACTTTGGTCGATTTTTGGGGTCTAAGTTGTTTTTCAAGGAGCAATTTTACTGTCAAAATCATTTTAAAGCGTAACCTTCACCTCTGATATTTAAAAAAAAAAAATCTTGAGACATATTTTTAGCCTTAATATTTAGTAAAATTCAAATGTTACATTTCATATTTTAACATTTTTGCATATGCTCACATTTAAAGCTGTTGTGCCAATTAGAGGACTAAGAGAACTGCTGCGTAATAGGAACAAAAAAAAAAAAGTTAATTCGACCAAAGATATTTGGAAACAATAGGCCCAGGTTGAACTTGCCTGAAAATGTACTTTTTTAATTTAAAACATGTTTCTGTAATACATGTGTGAAGAATGCACATATTAAGGAATGTGTCAGTAATTTACAAGCCATGATATCAGTGAAACTTCTTTTTAACTACAAAATTCTTTGTCTTTTTCAGAACAAGTGCTCAGTTACTGAAGAGCTGCTTTTGTCAAAGCAGGTCCAGTGCAGTGAAGGTAAGATACATGTAGCTTATATCTGAAGGACATTTCATTTTAAAAGAATAGTTCTCCCGAAAATGAAAATGCAGTCATCATCTACTCTAACCTCTCCTCTAACCACCGCCTCCAGCACCAGCGACATGGAAATTTATGTGCAAAAGGTGGCATTTTATATAATGTTTATAGGCTAAATTTGTCTGTATGCTGTTAGCTTTGAGGTGCATTCACAAGTGCAAGACCGCACATTCAAATGGTGTTCAAAGCTAACGGCATGGAGACAATTTTAGCTTGTAAACATATATAAAATGCCACCTTTTGTATGTCGTGGGTTCCGGACATATAGATTGTGGCAGATGAGAAGTTTGAGAAGCTCTTATTGGGGGGTGCTTTATGTGGTTTTGCCTGGGGTTAAATACAGGAAGCTGTTTATCTGTGGAGCTCAAACAGTGCTCAAAGGACTAACAAACCTGTAACATCTTATCAGTAAGGGGGTGAGTAGATGATGACTGTATTTTCATTTTTGGGTGAACTATTCCTTAAAACCGCCATCAGTAGAGCAGTATTTGACAAAGTTCTGCAGCTTAATTACATAAAAATGTTAGACTATTCTTACTTAAAATGTCCTTTTAAATATATTTATTGCAGATGCATTGGATCTGTAAGCAGTGCCTGTTTTCTGCAGACAAAAGAGGACAGTTGTTAAAACACTGTCGCCTAAAACATGGATGTTTTACTCGGCAACAACTTATACCGTGTCTTCATATGGATTGCTTGTGCGTTTTCAAATCTTTTAATGCAAGTTCACTTATCTGTTTGGCATTCCTTATCAGACACAGCAAGTCAGTTGTGTTCCATTGCCAGTTATGTAAATTCATTGAGCCCTGCACTGAAGATGAGTTTTTCAAACATTTACGCAGCCATTTAAAACTTAAAGAAAGAGTTATGTTTCCATATGAAGGCTACAATTTTCAGAGCAGTGTTTATGCAACATTTAATGCACATAAAAGTAGAGTACACAGTGGGAGTGCTATATTCCAGTTTAAAACTGGAATACTGTCAAACCTAGAAGGTCTAGATTAGTTGACTGAAGTAGAGGAAGAAAAGCCCCAACCGTTCAGGACCGCACCTCAACTTTTGTAATCCCCATCAGACATGGAAAATGAGCAGAAACATACTATTTGTACTTCCTAATTTTAAATAATCTTAGTTTTGCTTCCAATCAACTTATGACTAAAAATACCTTAATTTTTATGCCCAATCATGTCCTAATTGCATTACGTAAACACACACAGCCTCTGAGAGTGGGTTTCGGGCTGACCTCGACTCACATCCCTTGACACTATTTACTAAAGTTATAATCACTTTTTCTAAGATGATGAAACATGCTGGTGTAGATTCTCAGTCATTCAGGCCATGGTAAATTCAAAAAAAGTTAAAAACAAAAACAACTGGACTTCTCATTTCCTGAATTGAGAAAGCTCCTCGGATGAGAAGCAAAACATCTTCAACTACAGAATAGAAGTCCAGTTGATTTTGTTTTTTAACTTTTTTTGAAGATGATGAAACACTACAAACTCAGAGTCATCATAATGGAACAGGACATGTATAAAGTGTTACTAGATGGAAAACCAGAAACGGTTGAAGAACTGAAAACCAAAATCAAGGAAGAAGGCAAGCTGCAGTTTGACTTTAGTCTTATGTACAAAGATCCTGAGTTTGATAATGCCCTCTGCAACCTTGATGACATAGGAGACTTGCCAGCTACAAGAGCTACTGTCAAGGTCATTCCATTGATGTTGACTGCCACCACCACCAGCACATCTGATGCCTCGTGTGCCTCAGATGATACAGAAATTCTGTCCTCACACAGCTCAACTTCATCAGTGAGACAAGAGCCATGGCCAGAGTTTTTTGAAATTCCCAATTTCTCAGTTGACGTTGAATTTAGACTGAGACAGGCTAATCTTGTGTTTCTAAGCATAGTATTCTCAAAAAGCTTTCTGAAGTGATTTACAACTTTGAGGCCTACCCAAGCATTGAGCAGTTCCAATCTGTGGCACTTGCACTTATCAGCAAACATCCCTGTTTGAGGGAACCAGGTCCACCAGATTGGTGTTCTGGCTGGAAGGATAGTTTGAAATTTAAAATGGGGAACTATTGCTGTAAACTAAAAAGAGCAGGGTGTATTGAAGTGAAGTGAAGTTAGAGATTTATTTATATAGCACTTTTCACCAACAAGGCGATCCAAAGCGCTTTACAACAGAAACAAAAACAGAATCCAATACAGAATGAAACACAAAAAAGAAAAATGCAACAATCATGTATAATCTAAATGAATCATGTATAACCTAAATGGAATATAGGATAATCTAAATAAAATCATGAAACCAGACATATCTAAGCATGAGCTGAGACAGTCAAAATAGTAGCTAATCTAAATGAAATTATAATCAGATGTAAAAATACAGAAGTAAAAACATCAATCATGAACCTAAGTAAAATCATGAAACTAAACATATCTAAACATGAGCAAAATAGTAGCTAAAATAACCTAAATAAAATCATGATAAAGTTAAAGCTAAACTAAACAACAATTAGGAATCTAACAATCTAAGAATATCTATAATATGAGCTAAGATAAACTAAACTAAACTAAATGTACAGGAGGGCTAAATAAGCTAAAACAGAATGCTAAACTAACGGTACCAAACTTTTTAAATAGTACCAGAAGGCCAACGTAATATTGAGGTTGCAATAAATGCTGGGAAAGGAGGTGGTCAACAAATGACTTTGAAAGGCCTCAAAAGACAAAAAATATGAGGTTATTTACCTTCCAGACGTTCCTTAGTGGCAGAGACTTGCCGCTCGTGAGACTTGAGAGCCCTGGTGATATTTATTGTGTTTGGATTTTATAGTTAGGGTGTAGTTTGTTGTGTTTAGTGTTAAATTTAGTCAGTTTTAGTGTGTATGAGTCAAAAAAATTAGGTGATTTCTGAACGTGGAGCTTCAGCTTCTGTTGGAGGTTCAGACTCAGAGATGATGGAAGGAGAAGCTCAGAGGCAGAGATAGAGATAAAAATAGTAATAATAATAAGAGTCTGGGACAGACAGTGAGGACTTTGCTGATGAACTAGGTTATCCATTATTTTTTTAGAGAAGGATTACTGGAAACAGAACATGTTTTGTCTGTCTTGGATTTTATGTTTTTTGTGTGATTTTTAGGTCTGTCATGTTAATACATGTGAGGATTTGGATTTTTTTGTTTCTGTTTTGTTTTCTTTATGGTTTCTCTGTGGGTTTTAATTAGTGTTTTCAGTTTGGGTTTTTCCTGTTTGTGTTCCTGCTCAATATTCACTCCCCCTCTGTCACTCTTTTGCCCTTCTTGCCACACCCATCTCCATCTGTCCGTAATCATCTCCACTCACCTGTTTCCATTTCCCTCGCTACCCTCAGCACTCAAATACCCGGTCATTTCTCCCACTAGTCGCTGGTTCATTGTTCTTGGTTCCCTGCTGGTTTTGTCTTGCTCCATGTTTTTGCGCCACACCTTGTTTGTCTATGTTTGTACTTAGTTTCAGTTTTTGCTGCCACGTCAGCCTTTTTGTTTGTTTTATTTTAATAAATTAGTTTTCTTTGAAATGAGTCTGCACCCAGGGTTCTTCTCTGTCACCCCCAAACCTGACAATACAGTAGTAAAAAAAAAGTAAAAAAATGACTCGAAATCACACTTGGGAGGTTGTACTGAAAAAAAAAATGACTCCAAACATGGCAGGTTAAACCACTTTTATTAAGGAAGTGGATGCCATGTGGTGACAATGTTATTAGGGATCTAGTTTATCAGGTTGTATTGCCTTTGAAATGGCGTGACTTGTTTTTTTTTAGGTGTCCCATGATGAATCTGGACACGTGGGAGTTAGGAAAACCTATGACCGCATTTTGAGAAATTCTTTTTGGCCACAACTAAAAAAAGATGTTTCCTCTTATATTAAAACTTGTCACACCTGTCAGCTTACTGGTAAACCTAATCAAGTTCTAAACCAGGCAGCACTGCATCCAATTCCAATTATTGGTAAACCGTTTGAGCACTTAATAATTGATTGTGTGGGTCCTCTTCCTCCTTCACGTTCAGGTGCAAAGTACCTATTGACTGTTATGTGCCAAAGTACCAGGTATCCAGCAGCATATCCATTGCACACACTTACTGCAAAATCTGTGATGCAAGCTCTTATGCACTTTATTGGTATTTTTGGAATACCTAAAGTCATTCAGAGTGACCAAGGATCCAATTTCTCCTCTCACTTGTTTGCACAGGTGTTGCAGCAGCTGCACATTAGGCACAATCAATCTACAGCATACCATGCACAGAGCCAGGGAGCACTGGAACGATTTCATCAAACATTAAAATCTTTGCTCCGTGCTTATTGTGTTCAGATGAATGCTGATTGGGAGGATGGTCTACCCTGGTTGTTACTTGCAGCAAGGGAAGTAACACAAGAGAGTACAGGCTTTAGCCCTAATGAATTAGTATTTGGTCATACTATGCGTGGTCCGTTGAAAATTTTGAGAGATGAGTGCCATAGTGCTGAACCACCACAAAACCTATTGAATTATGTTCATGGATTTAAGCAGAGACTCTTTACTGCTACTCAGTTGGCAAAAGAGAAACTATCGTCTGCGCAGGAAAAAATGAAGCGTTTGTATGATAAGAAAGCTGAACATCGTGTTTTTCTTTCAGGTGACCAGGTACTGGCATTACTTCTGGTTGTGACTTCACCATTTCAGGCCAAGTTTTCTGGTCCGCACACAGTTTTGAAACAGCTGTCTGACCAAAACTATCTCATTGCGACTCAAGAAAGGCGGAAGAAACAGCGAATAGTTCATGTCAACCTATTAAAACCCTATTATGTTCGTACTGATAATGTCTTGATGGATGAAATTCACCCTGTGTGCATTGCTGAAATGGTGCCATCTGCTGGCGAAGAAGACAATGGTGATGGCTTGCCTGTTCCCGATTCAGCCATGCTAACTGGTCGACTCAAGAATGCTGAAGTATTCACACCACAAAAATGAGGGAGGCCTGGGGAAATGAGCTGGAACCCTGAACCCTTGTGGAACAGGTGCCTTTCTAAAATCAGCTCCTGTTCAATAAACAGCAGGCATCAGTTAATTCAGTTTAAAAACACACATCGGTTACACTATTCAAAGGTCAGATTGCATAAGATTTACCCCTCTGTCTCCCCAATGTGTGACAGGTGTAACATGTCTGAAGGCACACTGTCTTATGCTTTTTGGTCATGCCCTTCACTAACTGGTCTTTGGTCAAAAATATTTGATTGGTACTCCAAGGCATATAAGACTCTCTTACAGCCTGAACCAGGACTTATAATCTTTGGATGCCCTCGGGTGCCCGGGACTATACCCGCTGCAATGCGGCAGCCACTGGAACTGGGACTAATTGTTGCCAAGAGACTAATCTTAAGAGACTGGAGGTCCTCTGTTCCTCCTTCCTTTCACCTGTGGGTGACGGACATGATGTCCATGATACAAATGGAGAGACTTCGAAAAGGCTCTAAAGACACTTTCTCATGTTACTGGAATCCCTTCTTGGAACACTTTTCAAAGACCAGACTAAGCTGATTAAACTCTTCCATGATCTCTCCCCTCTGTCACCCTCCAATGAGTGTATGTGTACCCTTGTATCTAACTATGCATATGTGCTGTGTGGGTATATCTTATGTCAACCGCAATGTTTTATGCTTTGACCTGTGCATCTGGGCCTTGTTTGTCTGTTTAATTGTATGTTCTAATTTTAAAATAAAATTTATAAAATAGAAAAATAAAAAAAAAATGCTGAAGTATTGAAAAACATAGATACTGTGCTAAGTTGTTTGCCAGAATCTCAAGGCTGTGAGTTGATTCAGTTGATAAAATCCCATTCTGATTTATTTGCAGATGTCCCATCTTGCATGCACCTGATCGAACATGATATTGAGGTGGGTGATGCACGACCTATAAAACAGCAATTTTATAGGGTTAACCCAGAGAAACGCAAACAGCTGAATGCTGAGGTTGACTATATGCTAAAAAATGGCATCGCTCAAGTATCATGTTCAAGCTGGTCTTCACCTTGCTTGCTAGTTCCAAAATCAGACAAAACCTGTAGGTTTTGTTCTGATTTTAGGAAAGTCAATAGCATAACTAAGCCCGACTCATATCCTCTACCTCGTATGGAGGATTGCATTGACCAGATTGGTAATGCTAAATTTATTAGTAAGATAGACCTGTTGAAAGGTTATTGGCAGGTCCCTTTAACTAAAAGGGCACAAGAAATCTCTGCCTTTGTTACACCTAGTGGTTTATATTCATACAATGTTATGCCTTTTGGCTTGAGAAATGCGCCGGCAACTTTTCAGCGATTGATGAATAAAGTTGCTGGGTGCTTAAAAGGTTGTTCTGTGTATTAGGATGACGTTGTTGTCTATTCTGATAGTTGGTCTTCTCACATGGAACGACTCACTGCTTTGTTTGACCGTTTGCGGGATGCACGTTTGACAGTGAATCTAGCCAAATGTGACTTTGCTCGAGCGACTGTTACTTATCTTGGTCATCAAGTGGGTCAAGGTAAAGTATGTCCAGTTAGTGCAAAGGTTGAAGCGATTGAAAATTATCCACTACCAATGACCAAAAAGGAACTCGTGAAATTCTTGGGTTTAGTGGGATATTATAGAGCGTTTTGCAGAAACTTCTCATCTGTGGTTGCACCTCTGACAGACCTTTTGAAAAGCAAGGTGAAATACATTTGGTCCTCTGTCTGTCAGCAGGCTTTTGAAGACGTGAAAATGATGCTACGTAATTCTCCTGTCTTGTTTGCTCCTGATATGAACAAGCCTTTTCAGCTCCAAGTTGATGCCGGTCATGTTGGTGCAAGGGGAGTCCTTTTGCAACTGAGTGACTTTTCAATTGCAAGACCTGTGAGTTTTTTTTCTAACAAATTTAACAAGCATCAGCTGAATTATTCAGTCATCGAAATAGAGACCTTTCCTCTTATCTGGTCTTTACAGCATTTTGAGGTCTATGTAGGTTCAGGGCCTCTAACTGTTTCCTTCTTGAATTCTTTTCGCTGCCCAAATCAAAGACTTGTGAGATGGTCATTGTTTCTGCAGTCTTTTTCCTTAGATATTTATCATATCAAGGGAAAGGATAATGTCGTCGCGGATGCTTTGTCAAGGGCACCAAGTTAGTAATGTCTAATAGTCACTTCAAGGTACCGGTCATTGAGTTTTGGATGGAATCGGAGAGGATTTAAGTTTTGTTTCATTTCAGCTGGTCTGAGATATTGTTACTGCACTTAATTTTGTTTTGTTTTTTTATTTTTCTAGATGTTAATGCACAGGTTGCTCAGGGTTCCAGTGGGGACGCTGTCTTGAAGAGAGGGGGTGTTACGGCCCAAGGCCTTTTCCTCTAGGTCTCTAACAACCATGTTTTGGACTGCTTAATTAGGGCTGATTGGAAGTGGAGGCAGCTGGCCAGAGTCTCCAGATGAAGTCAGATCCACCTTAAGATGCACCACTTTCTCTGACTAGGAAGCTCATTCTTTTTGTCTCCCTCCCACTCTTCCCCTTTCCTCCCTTTCCTTTCTAACTAGCTATGATTTTTGTTAAGTAAATCCCTCTTAAGTTATCCCATGCATTGCTTCCCTTTCATTTGTTATGGTTTAAGAGCCAGAACCATAACACTATCATGAAGTAGGTTTTGACCAGTAGTCGTTCCAGGTTATTAAAAAAACAGGAAATTATATCATCACCCACTGCCATAAAATATAGGTGATGATTCATTTACCTGTGTGTGGGTTTGTATGTCTGTTAGCAAAGCATCTTATGAATCAGTGGATGCAGCCAACCCATTTCATGATGGTGGCATCAGCTAGATGACTTTAGCAAACACAAAAATGTATGTAACTCAGTCAAATTTACAGATAATGAGTTAAAATTTGTTGTGTTACTNTGTTCTTGCTTTAAAACACCTGGTTTAAATGGATGACTTGTTGCCATGCTCCTGGAGAACCTGATGATTTGGTGAGGAGGTAATTAAACCATTTGAATGAGGTGTGTTGGGCAGAAAAACCTAAAACTCCCAGGACAGCGGCCCTCAAGGCCTGGAGTTTGACACCCCTGCCCTAGAGGGTTAATGTGAGAAGTCTATAAAATAAATTACACTTCTTTCTAGAACAATTCCCAGTATTTTTTTTTTCTTTCAGTGGCCCTAATACTCTTCCCATCTTCCACTATTTTGCCTAATGGCTAAATACTAAATTGCAGTTTGCCAATTACTGTTGTAACAAAATAAACTATTAATGGTTGTAAATGTATTTTTTCACACTTGCCCAACCCTGTTTAGTCGTCAAGCTTTTTGCTGTGTGTTGCAGGTGTTTGCGGAGAACAATAGGATAGTCACCAACAGGTGGACTTCTTTGACGCCCTGAACCGCTACACACCACACTTTTGTCAAGATCTTCAAGGCAAAGACAGAAAGTGTGGGACAGACCCTGACAGAGTTGGTGCAACAAACTGATTCAGAGGTAAGTCTATGAAGGTGTTCTCTTGACTTTATTTCTCATAGTTGTTGACTTCAAATAGTGATTGCTGTTTTGAAGCTTTTTTTTTCAGCAACAATGGTTGTGTGTGACGTCATAGTGTTTGCTAAATTTCTGCAGCTTACAACAAATCTGAAAAACATGCTCAAATTGTAAGAATGAAGCTTCTTAGAACAATCTATTTCTCAGTTGCGTCACCAGTCATACGGTTGTGGCCCTCTCTCCCGGGCGGTGTTAACAGATATCTTCAGGGCCTGGTTCATCGTCATAGCAACAAACTAAGGGGGTAAGGTAAATAAACCAGAAGTTTACTACTATGAGAATATGGCGTGATTATTGTGCCACCAAGTTGAGCGCGCAGTGAGAGTACAGACCGCTCAACTCTGACAAACTGCTCGCGCTCGGCTCTCTCTGCTCGTGCTCGGCTCTGACAAACCGCTCGCTCGCTCTGCTCTTTCTGCGCTCGCAACCCAAAGTTGTATGTAAATGAGCCACGCCACCATCCAATCACAGACCGGCCTCCTTCGTCTTCTTCTTTGTAGAGTTTTATGGTGGTTGGCAAAAAACAGTAAGGTTGCATTACCGCCACCTACTGGTGTGGAGTGTGGCTCAAAATATATAATATCGTATTCTCCTAATCAATTTTGTTTTTCTGAAAAAATCTCATTAAAATCTGAAATCCAGTTCATAAGAAGACGTTTTTTAATCCTAAAAGAAGAACAGAAACCTTAAAAACTATTTTAATTAAATAAGTTATTATTTGAAGTTTACATCTGATTATCAAGAAAATTATCTAAGTTTATTCAAACGTTGTTAAGCGAAACACCCCCTTTTCTGGCCTAATAGTTGGTTTTAGATTAAATTTGTGGTGATTTGGCTTTTTCTGGGTTTTGTTTTAGTTCTCTGGTTTGTGTTTTGTTTTTATTTTCTATTTTTAGTTATCTGGTTTTTGTTTTCTTCTTGATTCTGTCCTCCTTGTGTTTGTGTTCTCATTTCCACTCTTCCCCAGTCATTCATTTGTCTGTTAGCCACGCCCATCTTCACCTGTCCCGAATAAGTAATCATTCCACCTGTTCCCACTCACCTCGTTATCCCCAGTCTTTAAAACCCGGTCATTTCTCTCCATACCTCGCTGGTCCATTGTCTAAGGTTTGTCTAAGATTTGTTTGATGTTTGTCTCTCTTGTTTGCTTCGCTCCGTGTTCCTGGTGTTCTTAGTTTAATAAACTAGTTTTTCTTTCTTTAAAATGAGTCTGCGCTCTGGGTTCGGCTCCGTCATCTCCACCGTTCCTGACAAAATTGAGCAAATGACACATAATTTAACAAAATTCTTCGTCATATCGTCTGAAGATGGGTACCATCAGTTGCAGGTGTTTTGTTCAATCCATGAGCTTTAGTGTTCTTTTTCTAAACCCTGGGGTTAAGCAATTGGCCTTCTAT
>NC_051438.1:1050762-1060896 GCF_001649575.2 Kryptolebias marmoratus
TGGACTAAAGTTTTCAGTGCTGCGCTGCGCGCGAAGGGATAAACCCACTAGCGATAGCCTTAAAGGGCTGCGCCTATACTCATAGAATCTGGGGTTACAATACGTAACCAACGTTATTTACCTGTGGCTCGGAAGGAAGCAATTATAGTTCCAATTTTAAAGCCAGGGAAAGAGAAGTCAAATCCTACAAGTTATAGGCCTATTGCGTTAACTTCTCATATATGTGAGGATTTGGTTTGACCCGCCTTTGGGCGTGGTCTTTAACCCTTCCTTTCGCAGCTGTTGCTGATTCCTCTGACGAGCAGTACCGGTATTTAAACCCCTAGTCAGCACCAGATCTTCGGTGGAGCATCTTGCCTTATGGTCAGAGTCTCAGCCACTAGGTTTACGCCTCGTTTTGTACCGCTATGTTAATCCTGTTTTTGTGTTTTGCCTCGCTTCAGGTTTTTTACCTCTGTGCCTCTCCTTGGGACTTACCTTGTGCAGCCTGGACGAACTTACCTGTTGGACTCTTAGGATCCTTTCTCGCTGGATTCCTCCTGGACCATTCACTCCTCAACTCTGAGCCGTTTCACTCTTCAGAAACCTGTAAGGAAAACAAACAAATTAATCCCTAACTAACACGGATAAACCTGTACTGGATTCTTTGGTACTTGAGACTCACCTTGCCTCCTTCCTGTCGTTTCATATGCTCTCGAACGCTCACTGTAAATATCAAGTCACCTGTAAATAAATCACTTACCTTTACTTCCTGTCTCTGTGTTCTGGTTTTTGGTTCTAAAGCCCCGCATTATGTCAGTATGCTCCAGCCAAACTAAAGCCTAGAGCGGTTCCGATTCCAGTTCACTTCTACTACTATAATGTGTGCTAACTAAGCTAAGCTAAGAATCTGTTGTTCCACAGAATCCAGGCCAGTCCCCTGTATGTGGGCAAAGAAACTCACCAGGGAAATGGCGGAACCTTTGACTCGTGCCGAACTCACAGAGGCCGCTTCACAAATAGCCCGACACGAAACCATGCTCAATTCGTTAAGCGAACAGCAGCAATCGGATTCCGGAAGGCTCGACCAGCTAACGATGCTAACCCAGGACATCCACCAGAAACTATTGTTAGCACTCCAACCCTCATCAGCCGCAGCGACTTCCGCTTCCGCCGCTAACCCTCCATTTTGTCCGGTCAAGGCTTTGGCTCACTTCCGGGAGGTCCCCGCACCCACGCCAGAACCATTCTTTGGTGTAATCGGAAAATGTGCGGGCTTCCTTTTCCAATGCTCCTTGGTATTTTTCTGTTCTCCTCACTCCTTTGTTGAAGACTCTTCCAAGATCTCCTACATCATCGGCCTGTTAAGGGACAAAGCATTAAAATGGGCGGAGGCCAAGTGCAGTTTTAGGACCATAAGCCTGACTCCTTTTGACCAATTTATTGATGAGTTTGAACAGACGTTTGGCATTAAATTTAACGAGATGGAGATTTCACAAAAACTATGGACATTAAAGCAAGGATATCGTTTGGCAGCATAATTTGCGATTGATTTCAGGACGTTGGCAGCAGCCTCTGGTTGGAATGAGCAGGCACTAAAAGGAGCTTTTAGGAATGCCCTACAGGAACCCCTTAAGGACCAGCTAGCCGAGAGAGATGAACCCCATTCTTTGGAGGATCTGATCGCACTAACCATCCGGATTGACAATCGTCTAAGAGAGAGAAGTCCTCAAGTTCACAAGTTACCAAGTCATCCGTCAACTTTGCAGTCTCCGAAGACACCAAGGAGGTAACCTCGCCACCCAAGCCACACGCTGAGCCCATGCAACTAGGCCGCGCTAAATAAGTTTGGAGGAGAAGCAGCGCCGGTTTGAGAGCAGAGAATGCTTTTATTGTGGCAATAGCAGACTTTTTCGGAACAACTGCCTGCTACTGCCAAAAGGTCCAGTTTATCACACTCCCTCGGTTCCCGTTTTTACATACACGTCACTCTCATCAACGAGCACCAGAGGGCTTTGGTGCATGCACTGGTGGACTCTGGGGCAGAACAGAACCTAATTTCCGAGGATCTGGTTCTCCATCTACGGCTCTCCCTTCAGGAAATCACATCTTCCTTGCCTGTCATGGACATCTCTGGCCAAGTCATCACCAAAATCAAACACAGGGTCACCAATCTTCTCTTCGTCACTTTTGGCAATCACCGCAAAACGGAGGATTTCTTAGTTTTTTCTTCACCCACCCCTCTGATGATTTTGGGTTTCCCCTGGCTGAAGAAACACAATCCCATTATTAACTGGACCGAAAGGAGGATTGAGACCTGGAGCAACTACTGCCTGGAGAAATGCCTGCACTCTGCCATGCCGGCCCTTACACAGAAAACGGGACCTCCTGAGAAAATCGACCTGACTAAGGTCCCTCCTGAATACCACAACCTCGCTCCAGTATTCAGCAAATCCAAGGCCTTGTTATTATCCCCTCACCGACCGTACGACTGCGCCATAGAACTGCTGCCAGGAGCACCACTTCCCTCCAGTCTTCTGTTTAACTTCTCGGGCCCGGAAAGGGAATCCATGAAAAATTACATCGAGGAGTCCCTTTCCTCAGGCATCATTCGCCCCTCCACATCCCCTGTTGGAGCTGGCTTCTTTTTTGTAACCAAGAAGGATAAGAGTCTTCATCCTTGCATCGATTATCGTGGACTCAATCAAATAACCATCAAAAACAAATATCCTTTACCTCTCATCGACTCGGTGCATCAACAACTCCATTCTGCAACAATTTTCACAAAACTGGATCTCCGCAACGCCTATCATTTGGTGAGAATTAGGAAGAGAGATGAGTAGAAGATGGCATTCAAGACCCCCTTAGGGCACTTCGAATATTTGGTAATGCCTTTTGGACTAACTAACGCCCCTGCTGTTTTTCAGTCTCTGATCAACAACGTATTGCGTGATTTCCTGAATATTTTTGTGTTTGTCTATTTAGATGACATTCTGATTTACTCTCAGGACCATAACCAACATCAACAGCAGGTACGGGCGCTTCTCCAGCGTCTCTACGAGAACCAGCTGTTTATAAAGGCAGAGAAGTGCAAATTCAATGTAACAACTGTAACGTTCCTGGGTTTCATTTTTGGACAGGGCTATTACAAGACTGACCCTGAAAAGACTAAGGCGGTGGCAGAGTGGCCCGTTCCAATGGACCGTCGCCAATTACAGAGGTTTCTGGGGTTCGCCAACTTCTATCAACGTTTCATCAAGGACTACAGTAGGGTGGCGGCCCCCCTAACACAACTCACCTCCATTAAAAGACCGTTCGTCTGGTCCCCGGAGGCTCAAAGAGCTTTTGGTGAGTTGAAATCTCGTTTTGTGTCAGCTCCCATTCTGCACCACCCACACCCGAAATTACAATTTACTGTTGAAGTAGATCCTTCCGATTCAGGAGTTGGAGCGGTTCTGTCCCGAAGAGCCACCACGGATAATAAGATCCATCCATGCACCTACTTCTCTCGCCGGCTGTCTCCTGCCGAATGCAACTATGACGTCGGTAATAGGGAACTGTTGGCCATCAAACTGGCTCTAGAAAGTGGTGACATTGGTTGGAAGGTACCGAAACTCCATTCCTGATTTGAATTGACCATATGAACCTCGCCTACTTACAGACAGCCAAAAGACTCCACGACCCCATGACAAGGTGGTCACTATTTTTTGGTAGATTCAACTTCTCCATTACTTACAGACCCGGATCCAAAAACGTCAAACCCGATGCCCTGTCGAGATTATGGTCTGGACCTGAAAGGGACCACAATGACAAACCCATTATTCCAGCTACCATGTTCGTCGGATCCCTCACTTGGGCCATCGAGAAGGAAATAAGGGACGCTCAGCAGACGGAACCAGACCCAGGAGGAGGTCCACCCAGGAGAATGTATGTACCCAGTTCCATCAGAGCTAAAGTACTGGAGTGGCTCCACTCGAGCAAATTCTCCTTCCACACAGGTATTAACAGAATGTTAAATCTAACTAAGAGATATTTCTGGTGGCCATCCCTGTTGGCCAATGTCAAAGAATTTGTTTTGGCCTGTACTACCTGTGCTCGTTTCAAGAGCAGCAACCAACCTTTTGTGGGTCTTCTGCTCACAATTCCCAGTCGTCCATGGTCCCACATCTCTTTGGATTTCGTCACTGGCTTACCTCCCTCCCAAGGTAACACTGTCATTTTGACTATAATCGATCGTTTCTCCAAGGCTGCACATTTCGTCCCCCTAACCAAACTTCCTTCAGCTTTTGAGACGGCTCAGTTAATTATTCAACATGTGTTTTTGGATTCATGGTATTCCAATGGACATTGTGTCAGACAGAGGGCCACAATTCACATCACAAGTCTGGAAAGCATTCTGTAACGAACTCGGGACGAAGGTGAGTCTCACATCTGGGTACCATTCACAATCGAACGGTCAATCTGAACGTTGTAATCAGGAGCTAGAGATCGCTCTCAGATGTCTGGCCAGTGATAAGCCTGCTACTTGGAGCAAACAACTAAACTGGATCGAGTACGCCCATAATACCCATGTTTCCTCTGCCACAGGTTTTCCCCCCTTCGAGATCTCCCTGGGTTACAATCCTCCACTGTTCCCCAGTTTTGAGAGAGAGGTTGCTGTACCCTCAGTCCAGACGCACCTTTGCAGGTGCAGAAGGATCTGGAGGCAGGCTAAGCGTGCTCTCATGTGCACGGCCGACCAGAACAAGAGGAGTGCTGACCAACATCGTTCAGCTACCCCCAATTACAAGGTTGGTGATAGAGTTTGGCTATCTACTAAAGACATCCAGTTGAGGGGGACATCTAGAAAGCTGGCTTCTCGGTTTATTGGCCCATTTTCCATAGAACACATCATCAACCCTACCTCCGTGCGCCTCACACTCCCTGCGTCCATGCGCATTCATCCCACGTTCCATGTCTCACAGATCAAGCCAGAAATACGAAGTCCTCTTAGCCCACCTACCGTCCTACCCCCACCCACACGAATCTTAGACAACCACCCAGCCTTCACCGTGAATCGCATTTTGGACGTTAGGTGTCGGGGCAGAGGTTTCCAATACCTTGTAGATTGGGAGGGGTATGGTTCAGAGGAGCAATCCTGGGTCCCAAGATCCTTTATTTTAGATGCCACTCTAATCTCCGACTTCTACAAGGCTCACCCAGACAGGCGTCCCAGATCACCAAGAGGCGATCATTGAGGGGGGGGTACTGTGAGGATCTGGTTTGACCCGCCTTTGGGCGTGGTCTTTCACCCTTCCTTTCGCAGCTGTTGCTGATTCCTCTGACGAGCAGTACCAGTATTTAAACCCCTAGTTGGCACCAGATCTTCGGTGGAGCATCTTGCCTTATGGTCAGAGTCTCAGCCACTAGGTTTACGCCTCGCTTTGTACCGCTATGTTAATCCTGTTTTTGTGTTTTGCCTCGCTTCAGGTTTTTTTTTACCTCTGTGCCTCTCCTTGGGACTTACCTTGTGCAGCCTGGACGAACTTACCTGTTGGACTCCTAGGCTCCTTCCTCGCTGGATTCCTCCTGGACCATTCACTCCTCAACTCCAAGCCGTTCCACTCTTCAGAAACCTGTAAGGAAAACAAACAAATTAATCCCTAACTAACACGGATAAACCTGTACTGGATTCTTTGGTACTCAAGACTCACCTTGCCTCCTTCCTGTCGTTTCAGATGCTCCCGAACTCTCACTGTAAATATCAAGTCACCTGTAAATAAATCACTTACCTTTACTTCCTGTCTCTGTGTTCTGGTTTTCGGTTCCGCGCTTATGGCTAAAGCCCTGCTTCATGTCAGTCCTATTACAACCTGTCAAATTTCAAGAGGGTCTTTTTCAACACCTTGTTGTCGACACTGTGGGTTCACTTGAACATAGAACATGTGACTGCAGGTTTGCCAACATTGTTGTGGATTATTTAAAAAAACTGCCAGAGGTAACATTAATTTTCAATGCTTCAACAAATACTGTCATTGCATTCCTAGCTTTGGTTTTTGCATGTGAAGAAAACCCCTGCACCACCACAACTGACAATGGACCACAGTTTAGTTATTCTGCTTTTGCTGATTTCATGAGTGAACATGGTATTAAGCACATCAGAATGTGTGTGTGTGTATGCCTGATATATATCATATCAAACAAACAGATGAGCAGAATGCTTTAATAGGATGCTAACAGAGTACTTTGCTTTCAAACTGCAGGTTTACTTATAGTTCCTAGATTTTCTAAAAGTAGAATGGGAGGCAGAGCTTTCAGTTATCAGGCTCCTCTCTTGTGGAACCAACTTCCAGTTTCTGTCCATGAGGCTGACACCCTGTCTACTTTGCTTTTTGATAAATCCTATAGTTAGGGATGGCTTGGGTTTCCTGGTGGAGGCAGGGCCGTAGCCAGACTTTAAAAAATCCTGAGGTCAACAACTTATCCCCCTGCACATCAGTTACAATGAAGACCAAAACTTAATTAAAATAGAAGCATTTTTTTAAAACAAGTGACATGAAAGTGTGTATGACATGTATTTGTGTGTGTTTGTACATTCATGGGGCGCAATGTCCTCTGAAGCAACAGAGGACTCAGGGCACAACCATGACAGGTCAATGAAATGACATGAAATAGTTTATATGAATGTTGATTCAAAACACAAGATTTTAGCATAGATTTGACCTTTTTATCAAATACCGGTGAGGTGTTGTAGTTTTGGAGCTGGACCAGTTCTAGTGTGGTTCAGATGTAAACAAAAAAAAGTGCTAAAATCCCCCTTAATTGAGGTTTCACAAATTAGATTAAGGTTTCACAGATCACACACTTGGTTTTACATGTTCTGCAATCAGTGCACAATGATCTGGTCCAGGTTTGAAGTGTCTAGGTGTTGTAGAGTAGGTTAAAGATGCTGAAGGTAGTGAAAAATTAGGTGGAATCGCCCTTTAGCCATTTTTCGAATCGGAAATCAACTTCAGCTTTGTGGTATTGAAGGAGAATATTTTTAGCAAGTTACCTCGGTTGTGTTTCACCATAAGTGGCGCTCTTCTTCTTCTGGTCTTTATTTTAGCAGTAAGGTAGCAAAGCTGCACTCTTCTTCGTAGACGTTGAGTTTGGCTGCAGCTGCACACAGTTGCAGCGCCTCCTACAGGAAACTGGTGGAGCTAGAGAGAACCATGGCGTTCAAAAGCCTTGTTTCGATTTTATAATATACACAGCAGAAAATACTGAGGTCCATACCTCGGTGTCCTCAATGGTAGCTACGGCCCAGCCTGGAGGACAAATCTGCTGCTGTCTTTACTTGCTCTTCTTTAATTTTTCTATCATTAATGTGTTTTTCTTTGTCTTTCTTCCAATAGAAACTACACCTGGACCAGTAATTCTGTGTTTGTCTGTCTCTTACCTGTCCTCTTAAACCCCAGTCAGTTGAAGCAGATGGCTGCTCGTACTGAGCCTGGTTCTGGTTTCGCTGGATGTTTCTTCTTGTTAAAAGGGAGTTTTTCCTTTCCACTGTTGCCAATGTGCTGCTCAGGATGTGAGACTGTGATGAAGTGAAGATTCAGTGCAATCTGCTGTCTTTCCTTAGATAGATAACTTTTACTAATTGGCTCTTTTTAATGTATGTGAATGTTTTTTGTATCATGCCCTGACTTTTGTTGTGATTGCGCTATATAAATCAACTTAATTGAATTGAATTAAAAGACCATTCAGGCAGCACAAGCTACACAATCCTGGAAGCCTGCAGTTACCAAAATGCCATGTGCTAGAGATCACCTTGCTACCCAGTGCAGTTTGTTATTGATGAAAACACAAACATCAGACAATCCATGCGTGATTAAACAAATGTTATAGTCTAAAACTGCTATTGATTATTTAGTTTACTCTGGTGTGAGCGTGCATAAACAATACTTTTTTTTAATCGAAATGTTCAACTTTACCTTGAAATTATTGAGGGTCCCAGAGTTTTGGAAGTTTTTATTCTCATCCCAGTTTTAACCATGCTGCCATCTTGCTTGACCAGGACTCTGCCACATTATTGATAAACATCCACAACCTTGCAAGAAAGGTTTTGTTCATGTTCAAATCCATCATGCACTGGATTGTCCTATGATACCAAGAACATTTGATATTAATGCTGGTAAAACAAAGTATTATTGAAAATGTATGCATATAAAAAACTGACATGTGTCAGTAAAACTAAAAGAGGAGCAATTGTGCCAAATTGGACCACAATAAATATATGATTTTCAGCCACAGGGCTAAATTTGAATGTTTGGTGAAGGCTGAGTTTTAACCCTGGGTAAGAGGTGGCCAGGACAAATGGTGAATGGTAAAGGTTTGTCTGTGGTCTCAAACTTCCAGGGAGAGCAGATGGTTGTGTATAACATATCAGTAGGTGGTATCTGGCAACTCGTAGCGAAGTTGTAATTAAGCATTTTGTATGTATGAATTTGTCTTTTGATATGCCCCATGGGTGCTCCTGCTGAGGTGCTAATTTTCAGTATCATTTAGGAATTCTGGCTGAAATGACTCAAAGTTTATTTTCTTTTGACATTTAATCTTCCGAAGGGATATTTGTAAACTAAAGGAGCAGAACACATTTTAAACTGTTTACACAGCTAAGACTGTTTAATAAATTTGGATGTAAACTGAAAGCTAAAACTGTTGGGTAAACATTTTAAAGAAAGCCTGATAAAACGACATTTTATGTTGGGATTTTCTCATCTTTTGAATATCATGTAATGATGAAAAAGCTATAGCCGTTCTGGTCAAACCTTAAAAATAACATTATGTGCAATCTCATGTAATATTGCTAAACAGTTTTTCCAGATTTATATTTATTGTATTTATACAATCGTTTTAGGTTCTATACAATGTACGATAAAGTTTTTAAACCTCATGAAACCCTCAAAAAAGAGAGAGACAGAGAAGTCCTTGCAACTTTGAGTCAATTTGACCCAAAGGCCACGGGAGGGTAAAAAAGCCCAGTTATGTGATAGTTTTGACATTTCCATATACCAAAAAACACCCAACTTGTTTTTACTCATGCAAACACCTATATATCATCATAAGGTCTGCATACCCGCAACCCATGCATCAAATTTTTAGCTCAGTATCTGTAAAAAATGACTCAGTCATAGCCATTTTGTATTAGCTAATGTGGATTAGATGTGGTAACTGTCACAATTCATGGTTCCCATGGGAGAGATGAGGACCAGAGAGCAGCAGGTAAGAAAAAACCTCTTTAATGGCGAACGAAGACACTACCTTAGTTCCAAAAACGTAGATACATGACCAGACGTGGTAAGACGTGATAGAACACATGATACGACGAGGACCCGACAACAAACTAAAACACAGGTGCCCTTAAATACAGAACTAACATAATTATGAAAATCATATACAGGTGTGCCAAAACCCAAAACACGACGAACCAAAAGAAACACAACAAAAACCCGAACCGGAACCAAAACCGGAATCCTCACAGTAACCACCTTCAATTATGATGATTTCAAATTTTAAGCAGCTGTAGGTGTACATTCAATGATTCATTTTTTTTTTTCTTTTTTTACTAATATTAAAATCCATCCAGTGGTCCATGTTATATTTTACTAACAGAGCAAGACTGACTCCAGGAGTCGATGTTAAAGTTTTAGGCAAAGATCCTGCACAAGGAAAAGCACTTGGCATATGTGTTGTGAATGACTCTAAGCTACTACACCAAATCTTACCTCAATATCTGTAAAACTGACCGAATTATTGCAATTTTTATGTTTTAGAAGGTCAATTGGCTATGATGGTGTAAAATAGACGCTTTTGCCAGATAAAAACATGTATTAATGTACGTGTAAATTGAATCAAATATATTAACATGTTGATGGTTGTAACTACGCCCTGGTGAGGTCATGTGAGTTTATGGTGTGTGGGACTGCCTACACCGGCTACAAGATAACGGAGATTGGGGGAGTCAGCTCAGTAGAAAACTGAAACCATCCCGAAGAAACCCAACTGCAGAAGACAGGAAAACAACTCCATATATGGTCCCAGATGGATGTCCAGACGAAGATGAGCCATGGTGTGTGATGTAGCATCTCTGGGTGGGGCAGCATGTTAAAACTGCTATGTGTTAGAGATCTT
>NC_051438.1:1060996-1073790 GCF_001649575.2 Kryptolebias marmoratus
CTTTATAATCAGCCTCGAAGGGGGGAATGAGGTAACTGCTCTGCATCTGTGTTCAGGTCATGAAGCCTGAACTATCATTTTGAGAGACACTGTCCTCAGCCACAACGCCTCACTAAAGTTTCACTGTTCAAAAGATAACTTATGTCTGTAAAGTCATTTTCTTTTGATCAGTACATCGTTGCTGCAATTATGAAGACCCAGAAGAATGTCCACCTTTTGAAGACACTTCATTGGCTTTTGTTTAATCTGTTGTGATTCCAACCAGAGCCAAAAGATACAGAAAAAACATACAATAATTTGAAAACTAAATTTCAAACTAATTGAGAAAACAACAGAGAAACTTCAAAGAGTATAAGAGATGAACAAACTTACAGGCAGACAGACAGTGTTGAAATGTTTATCAGTTTTAATGGTTACTATTTTATTGGTTACCATGGTGAATTGTATGACAGTTGCTATTACTCTTTTAAAGTGAAACTAACGGTTAATGTTTTGATGCTCAACTGGCCGACAGCTGCAGACAGAAAATGGTTCAAAGGCACAGAGGACAAGTCTGTTGTGTGCTTGTACTTTGGATTTTAGCAGCTGACAGAAAGGCTTTTGAAGATTGTTTGTTTACATGCACAATATGCAGAAAGAGAGTCAGTGCAAAATCTTGCAAGTAATCTATTTTTTTACATTATTTTTTATTTGAATTTATTGAGTTAGGACAAGTAGCACATTAATCAGCATATCAGTATTACACATGTATGTAATTGCTTTAGAATTTGCCCAGTAGCTAAATTTCATTTGTAGTCCAAAAAATGGAGAACTCATTATAGAAGTATACAGATATAACAGATACAACTAGAAGCACTTGGAGAGTGAGAACCTCCTGCAAAGCGAGATGGAGTCAAATGAGAGAAACCAACTTTAAACAGAGAAGGAGTTCTCAGATTTCAGCTTTTTAAAAACCTACAATAGTGTTAAACATGACACCTAGTCATTTTCACTCTAGTCATCATTTTCATTCATGTCACCAGAGTGGCCCATTTGTGACCCAGGCAAACAAAGACTCTAATGAGCCTTAATTATGAGGAGAGTAAGGGCAGTCTACATGTGAATCTAGCTTACAGAACAAGCTTGAACTCTCTGCTTTTTGAACTGATATAGCTCCTCTGATGAGAATCAAAATGTCTCCAATTTCAGACTAGAAGCCCAGTTGTTTTTATTTTTTCACCTTTTTTGGATTAACCATGTCCTGAATGACTGAGACTCTAGACTGACATAGATGTACTAATATTTTAAAAAAGCAGGTGAAGCTGAAAAGGTTGACTTGGAAGTGAATATTCTAGGCCATGCTCTTCTCGCAGTGGGTTTCCAGACTGCTGACACTATCTCAACAGGTGCACGTGTACTCAGATCATACTTGGATGGCACACATGTGGAATTAATTAGCTAATTTTCTGACTGTCTGAAGAGAGATGACAGCAGCAGCTGCTAATTCATGAGGTAAAAGACAAACTGGGGATAAATATACTGTACTTTCCAGTCCTTATAGTTTTCAACATTCTAACAATCTTTTCTCCTTTAAATATAACTCTCTCTATTGGAAACACTTAGCATAGGTACTTTTTGAAACGCCATGCGATTGTGCAACTAAATTGCAGTATTACAATGTGGAGCAAATACTGTTCACTGAATTTTACATAGTGGATTGTGGGAAAAAAAAAGAGTTGGCTGTAACAGATGCTTTGATTCAGTAAGCATGGAAATATAAGCTTATTTAGGAATTCAGAAAACTGTCTCTCAAATATTCCCAACTTCAAATTGTACTCTTATTTTTTTTTTTTTTAATTAAGATAATCTTATGTCAACAGATGATGGCGTTGTAGCCACTTTGGTCAAACCTACTACCACACCAAAGTGTAGTACCATATCTATAAACCTGACTCAGGTCTAACCATTTATGTGCTTTCTAAGGTTATTTGGTTGTGGTGGCCATCTTGAATTGGGTTGGCTCCAAAAGGTATCAAGTTGTAGAGACACATGCAATGAACATTTTTTTTGAAAAGGTTTCAATCAATTATTTGATTCATGAGAATTTTTGCAGACAGGGGATGACACCAAAAAAACAAAACATTTTTTTCTGTTACTTATTAGAATGTTTGTTAGAGATCAAATCAAATCAAAACAACTTTATCTCAAAAGGTCAGTTTTACAACACACTTTCACATTGCTATTCAGACTGCTTTTATCTCTAATAGATAATCCCTGATACCAATACATAAAAGAAAAGGTTAGGAGACTTTCAATAAAAGAATGATGGAAGACATTTAGGACACTGGCAGATACATTAAAAATAATTTAGCTTTTTTTACCAATCTGCTCAGTATTCTTATCAAGCTTATTCTACTACCACACCAGTTTTTAGCTTGATATCTTTTAAGTTGATTGTGTTATAGTCACTTTTGTTTTTAAGTTCTGATGGCTGTAGCACTCATTTTGAATCCAGTTGACTCCAAATCTTAATCAGAGTAGATGTACATCCAATGATTACTTTCATTAAAATGTATCCAGTGGTTCATGAAATATTTTGATAACAAACACGCTTTGGAGTTGCCTTCTGACATACTTAACTTTTACTCAAGCATAAAAAATTCTTACCATTTATACATGTACAATATATGAGTTGTAATAAACAAATGAACCAAAGAAAAATTTTCATCTTAATACTTTACTTGAAATATGTTCAATAAACTCAGTTTTGTTATGAGGTGTCTGTGTTACATCTGTGCTGTGTTGCGATGGGGCCTGAATTCCAAGTGGAGACATTGTCTTCAGGTACAATCCCTTCTAGGGAAGTGGATTGTGTTCTCCTAAACTCACATTGTCGAAAGGAACTGCACAAAGACGAATATGGAGGGTTATCTGTTGCAGGTCTGAAGACCCCAGCTTATCATCATAAAGGGAATTGAATGCATTTGAATCCATACTGTTAAGGTCCGTCCCAGTGGGATGTGTGTGTGTGTTATTCTACAGCTGGATGTGGTAAATGTTAATAAAAAGAAGCAGCCCCAGAGGAACGGATTTCACTGATTGGGCCAGAAGTCTCGATTCGGTACAGACTCTGTTATTTTGAATAAACTCTCACTGTTCAAGAATAACTTATGTCTGTAAAGTTATTTCTTTGATCATTACATCGTTGCTGCAATTATGAAGACCCAGAAGAATGTCCACCATTTGAAGACACTTTAGTTACTTTTAGAGTATTGAGGTAAATAAACCAGGTTTAGTTTATCATCAGCATTATTTTTGTCATTCAGTTTTTATTTTTATTTATTTTTTTACAACAGAAGAAAATCTTAAGTCTCCCTTTTCCCCAGTATATTGTATGGACTATTCTAAATAAATGTGACAGAAACTAAAATTACACTTCTGCACCGTTGTGTTTGCTTCTACAGCCATCAGTTATGATGTGTGGTCAAATGCCAATCACTGAATCTCCCAAGTTCATCTTTCAGACAGTCAATTACACAGCCAGCTGCTGTGTCAGTGAGACAGAAATAAGGTCAATCTAAACACTCATTGAATCCAGGCAGTGAGGAGGCATCATACCATTTCACCTGTTACATCTCAGTAGGTTCAGTACATTACCCTGCCAACAACTTAGACTGCAGCTTCATGTTCATTCAGAAAAAAAACAAACATTAATAGAAGCCCTAAACCAAAAAGAGCGAGAGAAAAAAATGATCTGTCCCAAGAGTAAAACCTGTTTCTATATTGCCTAAGTCTGTTTTTTTATGTAATTTGTTCTGTGGATGACTTCAGTGAAGCAGTAATTTAGTCATCTGGTCAATTTATTTACCAATGATCCAGTCAAGCACTCATTCAGTTGCTAAACTTGGTAATCAGTCATCCATTTAAATGCTTCTCATATAGTTACTATGCATCACAAAAGTTTTTTTCAATCATCATTGAATAACTTATTATTATTATTTTACAGCGATGTATCAACAACAACAAAAAAAAAAACTTATACTAGGGATGTCTCAATCAAGATTTATTTTGTCCCAGATTCTGATTCAAAACGTTTTAAAATAAGGATTGCTTAACTAAGACTCAAGCTGATACTTAACCGTCCCGTGGCCTGTGGGTCAAATTGATCTGAAGTTACAATGGCTTCTCTACCTACCTTCAGCTCTCTCTTTTGAGGGCTTCAGGAGAGTTAAAATATTTTGCAACTTGTTTCCTGGATGTAGATATCTTCTTGTAAATACAGACAGTGCTGGTTGTCCTCTTGTTCTCCTTCAGACTGAATGATCATCTTCATTCATGCTGATATTGATTCTCAGTCATCCAGAACATGGCAAGTCCAAAGAAATTCTAAAAACAAAGACAACAACTGAGTTTTGTCCTGAAGAGCTGAACTTCCTGTGTTGAACCATGAATCTGTGGAGAGGCCGTTTAGTTTGTACACTATAGTGGTCTGAACATTCCTCACTGCAAAGAAAAAGAAACAGAAAAACGTCAAAAAAAGCTCTCCAGACACGTATATTCTAACTGGGTTCAAGTCACTTTCTTTGTACACAATATGTAATGATTTAAACACAGGACCCAAAAATTCAACCAGACAAATGGTCTGTTTTATGCAATTTATTCTCATAATAAAGCTGGTGGGAATCAGGAAACACAAGTAAAAACATATTAGGAAATCTGAGGAGGGAGAGAATGAGTTGGTGGCTGCGAGAGTCAGGGTAATTAATAGTACTTGTGAATGAAGTCACTAACAAATAATTAATTAATTAATTAGGACAATAGAGAGTGGTTTTACCCAACAAATCAGTAGAAGGCACCTGGATTTGTCTTGTTTCTTGAAGATGTTTCACCTGTCACCCAAAAGGCTTCTTCAGTTCTGCTTAGAAAAAATCCTCCTGAGTTTGTTTAGATACTCCAGCCACATATGGAATGCCATTGTTCTTTCACTTGTTTTGAGCAAGGATTGTCGTGTCTTTATGACTGAGAATATACACCAATAAAAAAACAATAAATCTTTTACATGTTACAGCTGTCAATTAGAGTTACCTATAGCTGAATATTTGGTAAGGTGTTATTTTCATCACAAGATTAAAGTTTGGTCAATCTTTGGAGGCTCCTGTATGAATAAATTATGTGGAAAAATTTGAAGTGCTGAAATTAGACATGTATACCAAGATAATTTGGTCGGAGAGCAGAAATAAAAAAGTATGCAAGAAATGGTTGTTTATCTATGTGGTATCAGATCTAGTTTCATAGCTAGAAAATATGTTTTCTTTCCTTAACCATTGAGAGTGGACAGATGAAGTTCTTACTGTTGCCCACAGCTGGGTCGCTGGGTTTCTTGTTGTAAGCAGGAAAATTAACATAGCCTGCGTTTTGCAGGCAGGTCTTTCCTGCGAAACCAGACACAGTACTTGAAGAACTAGGATTCAACTGGGAGTTCAGCAGCTTGGGCTGAGGTTATGCTGTACAGTCAAATGAGGCCTAACTTTATCAAGAAATATAAAGTAAAACTGTTTTTTTTTTAATCTTTTAAATTCAGTTCATCTTAAGGCCTCACACTTGTGAAGTATAATCAAACTTTGATATTGCTAAAATGAGTTGATTGCTAAAATGAGGTTACGCTTAGCTTATGATAAAACAATCACAAAGAACAATTGTGTCTGTGGGGTGAGGGAGGCCGAAGACTCCAGGACATCATGACAGGGGCGAGTGAGATTAGGTAGCCGTCCTTGAGATGGAAAAACAAGCTGTTGCAGCTGATTGTGTGCAGAAAACCCTGGTCTTGGGCGCGGTTCATAGTATAAAAAGGAGGTGAAAGGGGAATCACCTCAGACACAACTGGGAACGTGTTGCTGTTTCTTCTTGTTGGTGAGTTGTTGTCTCCATTCAGCTGAATGTTTAAATAAATGTATGATTGGTAATTAAACATCTGGTCTGGAACTCAGTTTATATGTCCGTCTTTTCTGCAACATCAAAGATCCGGTGAGAGAAACTAAGAGGTCAGGTGAGATTCCTCTGAAAGGAATAAATATTAAAAACATGGTTTCTCAACACACTTTAAAAGACAGTGTGTGAAGGTCAGGTGTTTTTATGTCAGATGCAAGTCAGTTAGTCTAGAGTCTGTAAGTCTGTAAGACTGTTCTTACTACTTATCAGGGTTAGTGTCAAGAATGTGATAACAAAAAAACTGTCTCAGTCATCTGAGGGAAAATGTGTGTGTGAAAAGTGTGTGTATAAATGAAGGGGACAGTTTGTTCATCCTCAACCAGGCCTTTTTTGACCTGGACCACTTTTAACAGCGTCTGTAGACTTAAAATAAAGTCAAGGTTAAAACTTAATTCAGAAGGAACAATCTGGCTATGTTTGAAATTTTAGAAAGGGAAAAGGTGAAAAATGCAATTGACTTTTTTGCATATCGGACCATGTGATTGCGGAGCATTATTCTTGGATCACTGCTATGTTAATTTTGTTATAAAGTTCTATTGTAAAGGAAGTATGTGTGACTTTTCAAAGTTACTGTGTCCATGCTTTGAGAATTTTCAGCATTACCAATAAATCTGTGGCAACCTGACATTACTGAAAGACATGCTATGTTTCCTAGACTATTAGATATGTAAATAGGTAATGTTGTGATGTAATTTGCCTACAGCCACAATATACCATAGAAACACAAGCCAGAGATGTGTGATGGGGATATTACAATGATGATTGGGATATTACACTGTTGTAAAACAACAAAAAAGGTTTACTGTTCTTTCCGGACTATAAGGTGCACTTAAAAGCCTTTAATTTTCTCAAAAAAACGACAATGCACCTTATATATGTAAGAAGTCATAATGTTTTAGTACGACTTTGGTAAACTACAAAGCTGCACCGCTTGCAGCATTAAGGCTCAGTTAGAGTCAGGTGTAGGTGTTAATATTTGACGCTTACGTCAGTGCAGTATTCTTCCGTGAGTTTTGAACAGTTTGATTATCTTTGTGATCTCTCATAGAGAGATCGTATAAATTCTGATACAGGCGAAACAACTCTGGTAAAGCAACTGTAATGGGAAAAATACTGTTTTCAGTGATTCTTGTTGCATGTGACCACCATGTTTTAGTTTAGTTAGGAATGCCTTTAATCTTATCCCTATAGGGTGCCAGGATGTATGTGTTTTCTGGTCCTTTTGTTCCCCCTGACCCCTCCTGACTGTATGGAAATTTACCAGTATGTGCCTCCTTAATTACCTCCCCTTGTGATCAGCTATCTGACCCTTCTGTTCTCCCCTGACCCCTCCTCATCCTACAATGGTATAAGAAGGGGGAGCTATCTGTAATGCTTCAGACTCACTCTGTTGACTCACCTCAGCACAGTGATTCTCAGCTATATAGCTTAAATAAATTATCCTAAGACAAAACTCTTCGTTGTCCTCTTTGGTAAAGAAAATTCCACAACACAACAAAATCATCCATTTTGAATGGAGAACGTGTGAAATTACAAAATTGGCATACGTGCCTTATAGTCTGGTGCACTTTATATATGACAAAAGTTCGAAAATGAACCATTCATTGACAGTGCGTCTTATAGTGTGGAAAATACGGTAGTATATCTTACGCTTTGCAAGTTTCATTAAAATTTGTCCAGTGGGTCAGACAGACAGAGCTGACTCCAATAGTTAATGGCAACATTTTAAAGACACATCTTTCATGATTAGTTGGAGCTCAGATTGTAAGATTAATCTTTGCTAATAATTTTCTCAATTGAAGATCAATATCTGCAGAATTCATTGAGTTATAGCCATTGTTTGTTTTCTAAGATCAGTTGTAATCAGCCAAAAATGGGTGGAACACTCCCTCTGGGTCTGGAGTGAGTCTTTGCCTCACATAGAGGAGTTCAAGTTTCTGGGAGTCTTGTTCAAAAGTGATGGTAGGAAAGAGTGGGAAATGGATTGACACATCGTGGTCTCATCCGCAGTATTGAGTGCAATGCTTTGGTCCCACTGGGAAGAGACTTGGGGCAGACCCCAACCTCCATGGACGGATTATGTATCCTCTCTGGCCTGGAAAAGCCTTGGGATCCCCCAGGAAGAGCTGGAGAGTGTTGCTGGATAGAAGGATGGGGAGAAGGAGCTGTTGCTGTTGGATAAAAGCTAGAAAATATATGGATGGATGGATAAGATCAGTTGACTGTAGCAGCCATCTTGAACTGAATTGACTCCAAAAGATAATCATTGGAGATGCAGATGCAGTGAATACAAATTTCAATACAATCTTTTCAGTGGTTTGAGATATTTTGCTACAAACAAACCCACACTGCAAAAAATATTATCACTCAATACATTTATATACAAGATATTATGAAATGGTAATTAGCAAAAGTTATCTATCTAAGGAAGCTAGCAGATTGCATTAAATTTTTACTTTGGTACAATATCCCATCTTGAGCAGCATTATTGCTCAATTGTTTCGTGGGCAGCAGTGGATAGAGCTCTCTCTTCACAACAAGAAGACTGCAGGATTGCCTTGTGCCTGTGGCCTTTCTGTGGCGTTAGCATGTTCTCCCTATGCATGCATGGGTTTTCTCCAGATACAACAGTTTTCTCCCACTGACAAAAAATATTCATGTTGGACAAATCGGTAAATCTAAACTATAGTTAGGTAAGAGTGAGAAAATTAATGGTTGTCTGTCTGGTTGTCCTATTTGGCCCTGTGATGAGCTCGCAACCTGTCCAGGGTGTACCCCACCTTACCCCACCTTGAACAGGCCATGGAACATCCATGGCCTGTTCAAGGTGTCAAGGAAGCTGGTCCATGACCCCATCAAGTAAAGGGGCTGGCAAAAAATAAACGAGAAAATCCAGTAAAAAAGTTAAATGGTGGCATGCATATATACATTTTTTTTTCCTTTCTATTTCATACTTTCCCAATGGGTGGGTTGAAGGGTTTTCCAGGATTTTCCTATTTTATAGTGATCCTATTAACCACACATTTTCTCAAGTTTAAAACAAATTTGTTGTCTATCTAGCAAAATAGATTTTCAGCTCAGTTATTTCCACAGACTAGACTTAATGACCATGAAAATCTGTTAATTAAGGGCAGATATTTATATAGATAAAATAAATACATAGTCAAATAGCTTGTATACTAACAAAATAATTTTTTTTGTTTTTTCACTGATTTTGCACAGAATGATTCTCAGTTTTGTAGCATCCCTTATAATTTTTCTTGTTAATGCTCAATGTCACTGCATCATGTTATGTCTTTAGAGTTTCTGCCTTGCAAATGAGAATATAGAGGTGCTGCATCATGATAAGACCGTCATGAACACTTTTAGGAAATAATGAGGGTGCCCAAGAACCATGAAAAGAATATTAACTGGTGAGGCAAAGGCTCTAAGAGAAATCATTACTTAGGCCCTTTCATGCAGCACCTAACATATCAATCCCAGTCCAAGCTTGTCAGAAAGGCAAACTTCAGCCGTAGGCATTAATATGCACCAACTTTCTAAAAATAATTTAAATTCAGAATTTTTCATGCCATAAAAGCTGAGATACATGTGTACAATAAAGACAATTTTTTTTGTACCTTTCATCCAAAACACTTTCTCATTTTTAGTGATATAGTCAGGTCTCTGTATTGTCAGTAGGGCTTGCAATGGAAAAAAATAACTATGATCAAAGTCTGAATGACTTTACTGAAATTTGTTAAAGAACCTGAACCCGATTATATAAATGAAAACAATCAGAACAAAAGCTAAAATTAATAAAAGCTGAAGTTAGCAGAACAGTTGCTAAAATCTAAAATTTGCAATGTTAACCTCCTCTAGGCTGAAGCATGTTCTTGCGTGTTTTGGAGAGAGGTACGTTTTGTTTTGTTTTTGTTTTTTTGGGTCAGTCGGGCAGTAACCCGTCAATATCCAAAGACAGTACTATGTCCACGGCGGACTTCATCAAAGATTTTGAGCAACGTTACAGTCAAATGAAGAAGTACAACACGGCACTACCTGACGCTGTGCTAGTGTTTAAACTGCTAGACACAGCTTGTCTCGAGGAGCAAAGCAGGCAGCTTGTCCTCACAGCGTATGCTGATTTGACATTTGCCTCCATGAAGTCAGGACTAAAGTGGATTTTTGAGGGAAAAACTATGGGAGCAAGAAATGGCACAGAGACTCAAGAGGCTGTTCATTTTCACCTTTCAAGATCACCATTCAAGTTCAGAAGGAGCAACGGCTCATCACAGAGCAGGCAGCGGCAGTCACAGTAGGGTACAAATCCACTCGACAAACATGGTAAGCAAACAAATTTGTCAGAGCATGTACCACTGGGCCATATGTAACTGGCACAAAATAATGAAGACCTTTATTTTGGCGGGTCAAGCTAACCGGAGACCTTAAGTTCCGGGTCAAAGGTGAACTCGGGACCTCCGTATTTGCTGTTGCTGCTCTAGCTGTGGCTAGCTGGTCGCGTTTAGCGTTTTCACCACAAATCGTCGAATAAACTGCCAAATTGAACCAAATAACCCCGCCGAGGGATTGGGTTAGGTGTTTTGAAGTGACCACTCGACGGTGAGTCATTTGTTTTATGAATTTTTGTTTTTATAGTAGAAATGACGTGGCGACACGCCCATTCTATTAATGGTTCAGAGACTCAAAAATGGTCCAGTATATTTAAAAGGATCATTCTCTTTTTGTTTATTTTATGGCCGAATATGAAATATATTCTTAAAGTATTAAGTCCTTTTATTTTGGCAAATGATCATTTTAGGATATTTATTTGTAGTTATTTCTGGACTGATCGAGCAGACAGGCCATGGGACCTTTGAATGGTTTCATTTGTTTAAAGTTGCGCAACAAAATGAACCAATTTACTATTTGATATAATACTTATGTATTTATTTGACTTTAGTGTTAATTAAACTTGGAAAGAAATTAAAAGTGCACTTTACCTTGATCTGTACCATTGATATGATCTTTTGACTTGCAAGTTGTTTGATTTTCGAGAAAATGCTTTGTTGAAATGTTGCTATTTTTTTGTGTGAATGTTTAGACACAGTTTACCCTTGTACAAAATGTGATTGCTAATTTTTTTTTTTTATTTATAACCTTGTCTAGGTCAGGATGTACTTTAACCAAACTATACACATTCACTTTCTGGATTCATTTGGACTGTGGACTATAAATATAAATATAAATATCTTGAATACGAAACAACAGACTTAGACAAAAGACGGAAAGAACTCTTGAGTGTCATTAGGGGTTTATTTTCTGTTATTGTTTCTTTTTCTTTGCTGTGTTTATTGCTTATACGTATGGTAAGTTATTATTATTATTATTAATATTAATTATATTATTACATGCCTTTCTAAATATATGCAACTATATAAATTTAAATACAAGAATTAAAATCTATCTGTCTGATGGTATTTTATTCACAGACACGGGCTCCTGAGTCGAATCTCTCTGATTGCCTAATATCATATTTGGCCGCAGTTAGGCGCCTAGCCCTTATGAACGTTACACATAGACTGTCCACATAGGAAAAATGAAGTAAAGTTGATGCAAGATGGAAATATGGAGGAATGTAACATCACTATGTTTACAAAGATAGAGACAGACTTGGAGATCTTCCTAACTAAATCATCGGGATCAGCTATCATTGATACTGCTTGCACCTGTACTGTTTGTGGTGAAAAGTGGCTGCATAGTTACATAAAAGACCTAAGCCAAAGCAAAATTGACAAACTACTGCAAACAGAAGCCCCAAGCTGCAGATCTTTTAGATTTGGAGATGGTCAGGTGGTACTCTCCAACAGAAAAGTGAAGCTTCCTGCTAAGATTGTCCAAACAAAGTGCCACATTAAAACGGAAGTGGTTTCTGCTGATAAAATGTCTCTAAAGAAAATGTCTCTAAAGAAAGCAGGAACCGTTTTAGACATGGAGAATCACAGAGTTGTCATGTTCAAACAATAAGTTCCTCTTGAGCTTACTAGTTCGGGACACTATTGTGTGAATATAGGAGATGAAAGTGCAAAAGTGAATGTCAATGAAAGTGAAATTCTTGTCGTCACAGCAGAGATGTCTACAAAAGAGAAGCGTAAAGTTCTCCTGAAACTTCACAAACAGTTTGGCCACGCCTCTGCAGACCAGCTGTAGAGACTTATTCATAGTTCTGGAAACACTGACAAAGACTGTCCAGTTATCTTGCAGGAGATCATTCGTGACTGTGATATATGTCAGAGATACAGCAGGACAAAGCCCAAGCCTGCCGTTGGTTTGACTCTGGCCACAGAGTACAATGAGACGGTGGCACTGGATCCACACGAATTGGAATCTGGCGTCTGGTACCTGCACATCTTTGACCATTTTTCAAGTTTCAGCGCTGGAAACGTGACGATCAAGAAATCCTCTGAGATCGTCAACTCCTTCATTCACTGATGGATAAGTGTGCATAGTGCACCTAAACGGATCTACACTGACAACAGTGGAGAGTTCAACAATGAGGAAGTTAGAGACATGGCAGAATAATTCAACATTGTAACAAAAACTACAGTGGGTTACAGTCCCTTGAGGCAACAGACTGTTGGAGAGACACAACATAACACTGACTGAGATCCTCCTAAATGTCCATCCATCCATCCATTGTCTTCCGCTTATCCGGGGTCGGGTCGCGGGGGCAGCAGCCTAAGCAGGGAGACCCAGACTTCCCTCTCCCCAGCCACTTGGGCCAGCTCCTCCGGGGGAATCCCAAGGCGTTCCCAGGCCAGCCGAGAAACATAGTCTCTCCAGCGTGTCCT
>NC_051438.1:1076787-1085335 GCF_001649575.2 Kryptolebias marmoratus
CTGACCCCTTTGGCCCCTCCTATAGGTGGTGAGCCCATGGGAAGGGGGACCCACGTATCCTCTTCGGGCTGTGCCCGGCCGGGCTCCATGGGTGAAAGCCCGGCCACCGGGCGCTTGCCAACGTGCCCCACCTCCAGGCCTGGCTCCAGAGTGGGGGTCCGGGCAAGGGAACACTGTGTCCAATATTCGTATTCGTCATAAGGAGTCTTTGGGCTGCACTTCGTCGGGCCCCTCACCTAGGACCTGTCTGCCTTGGGTGACCCTACTAGGGGCATGAAGCCCCTGACAGCATAGCTCCTAGGATCATTGGGACACTCAAACCCCTCCACCACGATAAGGTGGCAGCCCAGGGAGAGGGAGATCCTCCTAAAGGTGAAAAAGGAAAATGGGTGTGGTTAGCAAACTGCTCTAGACTTGGCCCTTATGGCCAGAAACAGTATGATCAATGTGCATGGTTATAGTCCACACCAGTTTGTTTGGTCACAGTCCTAATCTTCTTTCTGTTTTGGTTGATAAACCACCTGCTCCAGAGGACGCTTCTATGAGTACTAGAGTAGCATGGCATCTAACAGCATTACTTTTTCAGAAAAGCTTTCACAGATGTGGAATGCTCAAACATAATAAAAAGAGCATTGCGCAGGCAGCTAAGACTTACAGATGAAAAGTATAAGACGGGAGACAAAGTGTACTATAAGAGAGCAGAGTGGAAGGGCCCTGGTGTAGTTATTAGTCAGGATGGAGTTGTAGTTTTCGTGAAACATGGTGGGATTCTTGTCCAAGGCTAAACAAAATAAATGTACAGGATGAGAATAAAACAGTCCTGTCCAGTGTTCCTGAAAAGGAAGTGAAAACATGGTTCAAACAGATATGTCAGAGAGATCAGATGATGAAATGAGTGTAGGTGGAGAACAACAAATTACTGACAATACAGAAACAGAGGAGAGAAATGTCACTCAAACTGAGACACATATTGAAACAGAGAATGAGGCAATTAATACTTATCGTCCCACAAAAGTAAAACTGAAAACGGGTCAGATAGTTACTTTTACTAACAGGGATGATGGTACTAGACACACTGCCAGAGTTTTAGGCAAAGCAGGAAAAGCCAAGGGACAAGACAAAAACTGATATAATGTACAGAGCCTTGAACCTGATGGCAGGGAAGGACAAAAACAAGCATTAGACATTTCACCACGAGATGGGTATGTACATTAAAAGAAACCTCAGAAGGAATGATTCCCAAAGCTAGAAGCAAGAAGGCAAGGAGTTTTGAAGAAGTCAAAACTCATGAGTTAAAAAAGGATTCTCCCACATGTGCATTAGAGTCACTCAGACTGCTGTTAGCAGAGATCTGTCGAAAAATGTGGAAAGTTCATTCCCTGGGTATTAAATTTGCTTTTTTGCAGGGTATGGAACTCTCAAAAGATATTTTCATTCCCCCCCCCCCAACCTGAAGTGGGCATGGAGAATGTTCCTTGGAAACTAAAGAAATGTGTATATGGACTTGCAGACGCTGCCCTCTACTGGTACAACAGGATCAAAGACCTAATACTCAACACTGGTGGTAAAATGTTGAAGGTTGATCCTGTAGTGTTTTATTGGCTGAATAAAGAGTCTGAGGTGAAATGAGTACTGGCATGTCATGTGGATGATTATCTTTGATCAGAGGACTTTGCAACTAATGTTATACCTGTACTTAAGTCTGTTTTTCATGTGGGCTGTAAAGAACATGAGAGTTTTTCTTACGTGGGTATGGACATTACTACTTTGGATGGTATAGTGCAGGTGCATCAGCACAGTTACATTGACAACCTACAAACAGTTCATTTAAAGGCAGCACAGGCTGTACAGAGAGATGCCCAACTAAACGAGACAGAGAGAGAACAGCTTAGATCCAAAATAGGACAGATTTTGTGGGTTGCTAAACAGACAAGACCAGATGTCATGTTTGACAAGTGTAGACTCGCATCTAACATTAAAAATGCTACTGTTTAGTCCATACATGAATGAGCAAAGTAGTTTGCAAGCTTAAGTCAGAGACAGTCACACTTAAGATTCAGCATTTGGGCAACAGCAATGACTTAAGTTTAGCTGTCTTAAGTGATGCTTCTCTAGGTAATCTTCCAGATGGAGGTACACAGGAAGGGGCTTTCATTACTCTCATGGTAAAACAGAAAAAATGTCCCCTTCGTTTTGGCAGTCTAAAAAAAATCTGACGTGTGGTAAGGAGCACACTGGTAGAAGAGACCCTTTCTATGTCAGATGGTATTGACAATGCAATGTTCTTAGCTACGCTCTACTCTGAGCTCGCTGATAACATTCCTGCTTTACTACTGGTAAAGCAGGTCTCAACTCTCATCCCCTCATGTGCGTTACAGACAACCATTCCTTATTTGATGTGCTTAAGTCCACAAAACAGATTACTGAAAAAAAGGTCAAATTAGAAATACGCAACATTAAAGAACTCTTACACACAAAAACAATCAAAGAGGTGTGTTGGTCAAAAGCAAAGTCCCAACTTGCTGATTCTTTGAGAAATAAAGATGCTTCCTCCCTTATTGGTCAGTTGGGCGGTGTATGTATCATGTAAAATGGCAGCTGAATAAATCTCTAGAAAATCTATAAACATCATGTTTTTGGAGTTTACATGCAGAACAGCAGACAAAAGCTGAAACTAGCAAAGCAGTTGCTAAAATTTGCTCAAGAAGAAAGAATGGTGTACTTATGTTGCTTCTGTTTTAAGCTCTCTTTAAAAGGTGGCATGGGCTGGGCTTGGGGGACGCGATCTCCCCTTCTTGCTCCCGTCCTGGTGCCTGCACTGGTTCAGCTGGGGCTGGACTTACACACAAAGTTTTGTATGTGTGTATCAGACGACTTTTTGCTTCAACCTCACTAATCTGATAATTACGAATTCTGAACCTTCTCCTATGCCTACAAATTGTTAAATACATGTGAAGTGAAGTGAGATTTATTTATATAGCAAGGCAATCCAAGTGCTTTACAACACAAATAATGAGAGAGATGAAACAGCGGAAAGTATGCGTATGTGTGTGTGTGTAGAGATGATGGAAGGCAGTGTGGTGTGGGTGTGTGCGTGTGCATGTGTTTGCAGATAGGTCCATGAGTCACGTCACAGAGGCCATTGTCTTTGATAATGATAGAAGAATATCAGCGAGCTCTGGACGGATCCACAGATGTCTTTAGGCAGAGAGGAAGCAGAGCATCTTGTTTACATAGTTCCAGGAGAAATTGATATAGCTGACCAAGGTCAGCCTAGGGGAGCCAAATTCACAAACAAGCAGTAATTCTTTTGGTTAAGGCAGACTTTTTTTCGTCTGCCTTGAAAGTCTTGCTGATTCTTCTCAATGGCGAATCCAAACAGCCAAATTCCAGGTCCATTCCGCCTGATTCGAGCGAGCAACTTTCTCCAAGATGTTACCCATATTATTCATGAGTTCCAGAACCGCAATTCAGTCTGCGGTCCTGTAAAAGGATTGCATCCAACTTGCGATTCAGCTCGCGTATCCACACAGTTTGATTGTTGACCACCGAACCCATCAAACAAATTTGAAGTTAAGTTAAGTTAACTGCCTAATCCAAACAGCAGAAATCCTGTTATCAAAAATCCAAATATGTAAAGATCTTCCACGTCTTCCACAGACAGACTCGATAGACAAACAGGATTCCAACGGTTCCAGGAAACCAATGTGTATCCAGCGCAGAATGTCTTCTCAGGGCAAGCTGGCTCTCCTTTAGTCAGCCTTCCCGTCGAGAAAATTTGATCAACTGCGTTGAGAGACCAGCTGACCAGATCCATAGTTCCAAAAGTTTTTTTATTTGGATAATATGCAAAGAGAGGCTCCGAAAAAGAGAGCAGGGCAGAGAGGCAGAGAGAAAATTTGATCAATTGCCCGATACACACAGACAAAACTCCATTTACGCACAAATCAGGTTACGAATTACGGATCTTTTTGTGACTCGTTTCACGCTTCTGGGGAGCTTCAGATTTGTGCATTAGTAGTGCGTTCAAAAGCCGGTGGAAAGCTGGGTCATCTGAGTTTTGTTCAGAGTAGTGTTTTTATTCTCTTGACGTTTGGCACTGTATTTGTGCTGAAGTGGTTAAAGACATATTTATGTAAGAGAAAAAAATATATATATCTCAGTGTAGCTCAGACTGTTTATTTATATATATGCATTTGTAAGCTGTACAACTGTTATTACATGGGTTACAAGAAACGACCACTAGGTGGTAGAATTCTTCTCTGGCTGGGAAAAGCATTCAAACTGAGAGACAAGAAGAAGACATGGTGGTGCATCCAAGTAGTCTACCCTCAGAAATAAGTGGATGTTAAAACCTGCACATTTTACTGTTCATATTATTATTTGATTTGAATATTTAATCGGTTGGGTTTAGGTGACCCAGAAGTGGCTCTGTGCAGCAGTTGAGGTAATGTAGCCGATACTATGGCGGCGCTAGAACCGCACACTATTTTGATCGAGGACTTGTTTGGCTGGATTATCTGATCCTGATCCATCAATATTTCATAGACGCCTCATTACGTGCTGGAGTGCATGCGGTGTCGCCGCTGTGTTGGACATGTCTCTCTCCTCTCTCTAAGAGCCAGCAGGAGTAAACCCAGAGCGAGCAGCTATGACAGTATTTTATATAACGTGGGATTACCTTTCACAAGTAAGATTGAAAAATAATTTTGGTTATTTGACCATTTATAACATTATGTTGTCGTAGCTAAGGTTATTTGGCAAACAATGAAATGCTAACAGCAGGAAGTGATGCTCTCTCTCTCATTAACTCTCTTTTTTTCTTCCCAGACTGAAGGAGGCAATGAGAGGCTGCAGTAAGAAAGGAGGGTTTCTTTGCTACGGAGTCATCTCAGCCAATGACTTATATCTACAGCCATGACGCACAGCTTTAAAGGCTCGGGCCGATGTGCAGCGAAAGCGACGCCATCTTGTCAAAGTATTCTTAAATGCGCAGCACTTTGTAAATAATGCTGAGGACTAACAAAATTACTAACAAAATATTTTTTTTGTGAGTAGAATGAGCCCAGTTTAACATGAACGCTATGATTTATGTTCACAGATATACACTGTTATTGTAATAATAACCGTAACAATAAAAAACATTATTTGAACAAATAATATTATTAACCATTAATGTACCAGATCATAATCATAAATATATGGTTCAGAATTGACTTACCTGTTAAATTAATGGGTATTTATAATATTAATAATAATGTTTATTATTATTATTATTATTATTATTATTATTATTATTATTATTATTATTATTATTATTATTAATCATTAATTTACCAGGTAAGTCAATTCAGAACCATATATTTACAACACCAACCTGCTCAAGAGGCAGCAATAGAAGAAGTCCACAAACAGCAATAATAAAAGCACAAGATATAAAATCAGCCTTTTTCAGACAGACTACTGAAAAAAGAAAAGGAAAGAAAAAATGATTTTAAAAGGATTGTAAACAATAGGAACAGTGACAGTAAAACCTTGGTCAACTTCTGATAAACAGATTCTTTTTAAGATGAGGAGTGTAATCTGGTAACATGTTTCTGCCTGATGGTGAAGGAACTGTTAACTAAGAGTGTAAGGGTTTAAAACAAGTCAAAATCAAAATCCCTTTATTTGTCTTTCTTGGGAGAAATTAGCCTTGGACAGAGGGGTTACTCTGCACAGAGACATAGCATCACAAGGTTAATAAATACAGAAATAAATTATTAAAATCATTTAAAACCAGCTGCAACACATGATCCAACCTCTGAGTACCTTATTAAAGAGCTGAACTCATTAATCAGGTATTAGTTATTATATTCTTAGTATAATTAGTTATCTTATTCATAGTATACTAAACCATGTGCAAGAAAGTTTTAAGTAAAAGGAAAATTGTTGGGGAAAATAGTGTCACGTGGCATAATCACTGGTATTCCGCTCGAAGAAGATTTAAAAAAACTTAAAAGAAATATACAAGGCGGTGAAGTGAGGAGATTGAAAAGATTGCTAAAATCTGTAGTTGGGGAAAAAATAGAGTCTCTCTGTACTTCTGGAGTTTCAAAGTGATGTCCTTCCTTAAAAGGTAAAAATTGGTTTCATGAGTTTTACTGTTAGGCCTTATATCCCTCCTCCTTTATGCTGTTTCAAATGTCAAAGATATGGTCACATTGCATTAGTGTGTATAGGTAAGCAAAGATGTGCTAAATGTGGTGGGGACCATCAATATGATGAATGTGGAGCGGATGTACAGTTAAAATGTTGTAACTGTGGTGGTCAGCATAATGTAGCATATGGAGGTTGTGAGGCAAGGAAAAACAACAGTTGAAGGTAGTTAACAAACATTACTTCTGCAAAGAGCAGCAAAAAGTGTTCAATGGAAAGAAACAGTTCAGAGGAATCAACAAGGGTCCCTTAGTCCAAGTTTTTTGTCCAATCAAAGATCAATGTTAAGAATGGAAGTCTCAGTGGATAAATTAATTTTATTCATGGTCTATTTTATTAATTGCACTGATCAAGTGAAGCAAAAAACTGAAAAACTCAAAATTATAGTACAAGGTGCAGAATTTTTTTTAGCTGTGAAGGATTTATCATGGGAGTTGATAAATAAAAGGCTTCAAATAGATGGGAAAACAGGTGGAGGAAAACTTTAATGATTATTCTACAATGAAATGCAAGAAGTTTATAAGCAAATGGTCAAGAATTTAAAGGATATTTAAAATGTTTGGAAAATAAACCAGATATTATTTGTTCTAAAAATCTGTCTTAAACCACAGTTAGATTTTGTGAAAGCAGGATATGATAGTATTAGAAGAGATAGAGAACAAGAAAGTGGAGGAGGATGTATAATATTTATAAAACAAGGAATACAGTATAATTTTTTTAGGGAAAGGAACAACACTAGAATGGTTATCTGTGGAAGTCTGGATTAATAAAGAATGTTTTAAAAGAAGTTAGCTGGGATTAGTAATTGGAAAGTATTAAGAGAGTCAACTATAGAAAGTGATCATTATCCCATACTTATTGAAGTTGGTATGGAAATGGGAAAAGTTGATAATGGGAGTGTAGGAAAATGGATATTTGGAAATGCTGATTGGGAAAATTTTTAAATATTAAGTGATAAAGAAATGCAAACGGTTAATGTAGGATTGGATGTTGATAATGTAAATTTTTCTATTTGTGAAGCCATTTTAGGAGCTGCACACGAAACAATCCAAAGGACAAGAGGAAAATACAAGAAGAAAATTGTACCTTGGTGGACAAAGGAATGTGATGTTGCAATTCAGTCTCGAAATAAAGCTTTTAAATTGTTAAAGAGAAATTAGAACTTTCAGAATTTTGTTGAATATAAAAGGACAAGCTTGTGGTAAGAGAACTGTGAAAAATGCAAAAAAAGGTTTATTGGGGAAACTTGTAATTCGGTAGGTAGGGGAAACAAAAATCTCAAAAGTTTGGGGTATGGTAAAACAAATGAATGGGATCAGAAGAGAATGTGGATATCCAGTTCTGAAAGATGGACGTATTATTGCTGCGATTGATGAGGAGAAGACAAAAATTTTGGTAAAAAATGTTGTTAAAATTCACAGTTGTAATAATTTAAGTTAAGAAGAAAAATGGAGAAGCGGTTTTACCATTAATGAAAATGTTCATTTAGAAGGGAATGTAAGATCTAATGACTTATTAAACAGTCCATTTTCTTTATTTGAATTAAATAATGCTCTAAGGAAATCAAAAAAATCTTCTCTAGGAAAATATTATATTTCTTATATTATGGTTAATATGCTGAGTAATTCATCTAAAAAGGTTTTATTGGAATTTTGTAATAAAATATGGAAAGTGTTTTTTGTACCCAAGGCATGAAAAGAAGCAATCATAGTTACAAACCTAAAGCCTGGTAAAGAGCGGTCAAATCCAGCAAGTTATAGACCTATTGCCCTAACTTATATGTAAAAAAATGGAGAGAATGGTAAATGAAAGATTGAGTTACTTTGTTGACAGGAGGGGATATTTAACGAAATTTCAAAGTGGGTTTAGAAAAGGTAGAAGTACTATGGATCCTATTCTGTTTAGAACATGAAATCAGGAAAGGGCAAGTTAATAGGGCGAGTGTGGTGTCCGTCTTTTTTGATATAGAGAAAGCTTATGATATGATGTGGAAAGAAGGGTTTTTAATTAAATTAAGGAAAATGGGGGTTAGAGGATCAATGTTTAACTGGATAAAAGATTTTTTACAAGATAGATCATACAAGTGAGAATAGGGCAACAATTGTCAGAGAATTTTTTTGTTGAAAATGGTACGCCTCAGGGAAGTTTAGTGAGTCCTTTGTTTTTTTCTATAAAGATTAATGATCCATCCATCCATCCATCCATTCTCTTCCGCTTATCCGGGGTGGGTCGCGGGGGCAGCAGCCTAAGCAGGGAGACCCAGACTTCCCTCTCCCCAGCCACTTGGGCCAGCTCCTCCAGGGGATCCCAAGGCGTTCCCAGGCCAGCCGAGAAACATAGTCCCTCCAGC
>NC_051438.1:1086536-1088178 GCF_001649575.2 Kryptolebias marmoratus
AGGAACTCCGGACGAATCTCATCCACCCCCGGAGCCCTGCCACCGAGGAGCTTTTTAACCACCTCGGTGACCTCAGCACCGGAGATTGGAGAGTCCGACCCAAAGTCCCCAGGCTCTGCTTCCTGAATGGAAGACGTGCCGGTAGGATTGAGATTAATGATATGTTTGACAATTTGGAGAGTGGAGTGGGGTTTTTGTTATTTGTTGATGATGGAGCAATTTGGAAGAGGGGTAAAAACTTAATATGGGGGAATTATCCTGTCATAAGTCGAGAGCGCACATATTCAATTTGCAAACAGGATTTCATCTCTCGCTTTCAAAACTTTTAACGCTTGCACTCAAAACTTCTGCTTTCTTTCAAATATTCTCTTTTCTCTCTCAAATGTTTGTTTGTGCAAAGATTTCCTCCTCGCACGCAAAACTTCTCTCTCTCTCACGGATCCAATCTGCGCTTGCAGATTTTTTCTGCTCTCTTGCAGAGCTGAGGACTGTCGCCTGGCAACCATTCCAGCCAATAGAATGACAGTGTTCCTTAGGGCGGGGGGAGACTCCTCTGGGGTGTGTTTGTTTCCTTCTAGTGGGTGTGCCTGTGTGGCTACAATAAAGCTTTGGAACTGACATCACTGCACAGTGACGTTGTGGGGCGCTTACTTCTCACGCAGTCGGTCGGCGCCATCTTTGAAGGCCACAGACCAAAACAAAGAGTATTCCGGTGTTACCGCTCTATTCTCCTGCTTAATGCTGAAGAGCAGCTCAAAACAAAGGGGACTATATCTCGACAAACTTCTCCCAGATGCCTAAAGACGGTACACAGAAAAGAAAGCTAAAATTGGAAAATTCAGAATTCAAAATTCAGTCAAGCTAAATGACAGAGTAAACACAAAATGTAACTTGTATTTAAATGTATTAATTGAATTTGCAGTAAAAATAAATGCATGTTTTTAGCTTATTTGGCACATATTAAGTCTTTTCATCATATTCTAGTGTTTTTCAACCATGTTTTTCTAGTGTTTTTCAACCATGGTCCTTAGATGTTTCCCTGCTTGAGCACTCATGTAATCATCTGAATCAGGAATGTTAAAGCAGGGAACATCGCCTACATGCTGGGTAGTGTGTCTTGAAGACCAGGGTGGGAAAACACTTGTTGAGATAACCTGTGATCATGCTGTTGCTGTACTCCAACCTTTCACAGAAAACACTAATAATGGGATGTCTTCTGCATTTGTGAAACTTTACTGCTTCTTACTGGTGCTGTGCTGTTCAGAGTAGTGGGAACTTAATCAGAAGCAATAGAAGCCCCTGTCCCTTTACTCATTTGGAATGCACAAGTTGCTACTATTGCAGTATTATTGGGAACAAGGCTGAGGTCCTGCATGGGAGCATCTGGAGGTGTAGAATAAAATATCAGGGATGAAGCAGATGGTAAAATACAAAAGCTCCCTTTGGGCTTGCATGGGACTCCTCAGACTCACTGCAAATTTTATTTTAAAGCTGAGATGAGAATCTGATGCTAATAGACTTTTTCTTACAGATTTTAAAGTACATGAAATACCAAATCAAGAGATGTAGAACTTCAAACTTAAAGTTATCCTCATATGTCAGCATCCACCCTGATGGTCCACAGAGTGGTGGACCCAAACAC